>NC_056729.1:1323789317-1324031817 GCF_019279795.1 Protopterus annectens
TATATATATACTTGGATTTCATCATGGATCCTATTCCAGTTGGCTTGTCTGAGGCTAGAAAAACCTCTCTCACCTTCGGTGGTTTCGAATCGAGGTCAGGCAAGGATAAATTGTACTTCCTGACTTGATCTCTAAGTTTTCTATGTTAAAGCTACATTTTCTCTTTATAGATGGGTAATAACATAAAAGTGGTCAGTAACTTACTCATTAATCCATGAGTAATGGTGTCTGAATCTGATGTACAGGATCTCATGGCATCTTGAAACCCAAAGACAGCTTACTGGCTACCATAATACTTCACACTTCTAACATACAGTTCTAACATCATGATGGATTACTCCAGTCTTCACCAGAAGTGGAATAGAGGGTGATTCAAATACCCTTAACACCCTTCTCATGGAAGACTTGAATTACCTCTCTTTAGACTGGGAATCCTACATAGCCACAAATCTACAGGCACAGAGATTCCTGGACTTCATCAATACAAACACCCTTGATCAAATAGTGAATACGCCCACTACGGGCTCCAACATATTGGACCTCATGCTTACAAATATGGAAGAATGCTGAACACCTCCAATGTCTCATGGTAAAGTCTGACCATAAAGCTGTCTCCTTCAAAATCAAAATGAACTCCATAATCCCATTAAAACCAGTAACAGTTGGGAACTATTCCAAAACAAATGACATTTTAATTAAGTAATGATTTATCAAAATTCACTGCCCTCCCAAACACAGACAACACAGCAGCTTATGCTGAATTGCTTTCAGATACTCTGTACAACCATGCCAATGTCTGCATAGAGGCTGCTGTACCTGCCAGACGTAAGCCCAGGACTAGCTGGAAGCAAACTGCCCTGGTATCATCCCGCATTAAACAGGATATACAACAAAAGGAAAAAAAAATGATGGCAAAAATCAGGAAGGGTAATTCCCATGAAGACAGAAACTCTCTCATCACAGTAAATAGGCGACTAAGAAGACTAATTAGGTCAAGCAAAGCCATCTTTGAGATTAAGATAGCCTCTCAGCTGAAATATAATAATAAGGTCTTCTTCAGCTATGTCATAAACCTCAAGGACACCACACAGCAATGCGCTGAACTGGTGGTTAATGGTGCCACTTTCACTGAGCCTGGTGATATAGTGAACCTGTTAGCAGACAAATTCAGTTCCAGCTTTACCCCTCACTCACGCCTAACCATCTCCTCAAAAATACCCTTAAACATAACACTTCCAACTATAACTAGGGAGCATGTACTGTCTGCACTCACTAAAGCCAAGAAAAAGGCCTCAGTGAGCCCCAATAACATCCCAAGATGTATCTTGAGTAGCCTGAAATATGACTTATCAGGACTCCTGGAGTCAATATTTAACTATAGTCTTAAAACAAGCTTTGTGCCATGTGAATGGAGGACTGAGACATCATAAGGGAGAACCTTCAACAGATCTTGGAAACTACAGACCCATTAGTCTGACTAGTCTTATTTGGAAATGATGGAAAGAATTATCATAGAAATTATCAGCAATGACATAGGAGACTTTCAGACTCTGTATCCATCCCAATTTGGCTTTGATAAAGGAAGGTCCTACTTACTGAATCTGGTGGACTTCTTTGAAAAGGTCACCAAGGCAATGGATGAGGGGGAAATGATGCATACTGCCTATCTTGATCTGACTAAAGCATTTTATACATTACCCCACTCTGGCATTGTCAACAAACTTACGGAATTAAATATAAACCCCTTTATAAAATGCTGGATAGCTAACTAGCTCACTGATAGGACCCACCAGGTTAGAATCAGTGAGGCCACCTCCACAAAAAATGGACTGCCACTAGTGGAGTTTCAAGGGTTGTGTGCTGGGACCACTCCTCTTTGGCATATATGTCTCTGATGTCAAAGCCAATGTCAAAGGCGTTTGGCTAACCATCTTTGCAAATGATCCATTGAATCCCCCCAAGAGGAGAACACTCCACAGGACAGTCTAATACAGACAAATGCTTGGTGCCAAAGCCATGTCTTAAAGCTTAATACCAAGGAATGCATTATAGTATCTTTTAGGAAGTCTACTACTCTGAGTAACTACCCTTAAAAGTTGGTTCATTAGTAAGGGATCTGGGAAGTTATGTAGATAGTCACCTAGCATGTGTCCAAGGTAGTAAGAAAATCTGTCTGTGTTGCTCAACTGATAAGTTAAGGCATTTCATCTAGGTCCAGAGAGGTCATCATACCACTGTACTTGGTCCTCATCAGCCCCATCATAGAGTATAATGTCCCTTTCGGAATGTACCTGACCACCAATTGGAATGTCCACAAAGGTTCCTTACAAAAAGAATACAGGGAGTAAACACAATGTCCTGTGCTGATCACCTCAAAGACCTGTCTCTTTATCAGTATCATGCAGACTTCTGAGAGGTGATCTTTGCCTGGCAAACAAGGCATGCCTGGACCCTGTTTTGATGATCCATTTTCACATCCACAAAACAAACATCATCATCAGAACTACTAGATAAGCTTGTGGCATAAATAGGACACATTGGAGAGATGGGTATGCTTATTAGAGAATTCCCATTCTCTGAAATAGGCTTCCCATATATGTGAAGCAGAGTTCCTCTCTATCCCTATTTAAGTGTGACTTAGACAAATGGATCGGCAATCAGAAATTCACCCCTTGTCTTGCTTGTATGTCTCTAATAGATGCAGTAAATACATCACATATAAAAATCAAATTTGTCAGTCACATTTGGGTTGAATGGCCAGGCTTATAAGGGACTAGTGGTCATTAGTCTAATATGCACTTATGAACCTATGAACCTATAAAGTATGTATAATTCCCAGGGTGATTTTAAAAAAATGCAGTGTTTGGCATACTTACCAAATATATGCCTTAAATATATACAACACAATCACTATGAAAGCCTTTGTAACTCATCAGAACAATGACCATGGGCTATCTTTACAGCAGTTCATTTAAGATAATATTGAATGGTCAGAAGCATGCTGTCATATGACAGCTGCATGTCACCTTTCATTGGCCACTGTGCAGTGCAATGCAACATAGTAGAGTAATGGAGCAATATGTCACATGCAGACCAAGTGAACGCTCTAAATGATTTCCATATACAGCTCTACGTCTGGATTGTAACATTATGTTTAGCACACAGAACTACTGTAAAATAGGTATGTAGTTGCTGATTTAATGGCATGTCATATTCTTTGATATGCCAAGATGTTTAGAACTGGGTCAGGCTAATTTATACTGGCTATGTTAAGCAGCATAGACAAAAGCAACTCTACCAGCTTAGGGGAGCCTTTCTCTTTCCCTTTGCAAACAGTATAAATTCCCAGCACTGTAGACACCTTACAAAATAGGAAATTTGTGAGAAAAAACTTACAAGTATAAATCCATCCATCCTCAACCCCTTTTCTTATTTTGCACATGATGTCAGGGTGTTACTTCAACAGTGACAATCATCTCAAGCTAAGGTTTACACTGCCAGGTGGCTATCCCTGTCACAGTAATTCATTCACACCACTCACTCGCACACACACTCTTACCTATAGCCAATTTAGAGTGTCCAATCCACCTACTGCATGTCTTTGGAATGTGGGAGGAAACCGGAGCACCCAGGGGAAACCCATGTGACCACAGGGAGGGCATGCAGACTCTACACAAAAGGCACCCTAGCCAAGAATTGAACCAGAGCACCTCTTGCTGTAAAGTGACAGCTCTAACTGCTGCACCACTATAGCCACCCTTGCAAGTACAAAATGGGGCAATATTTCTGTTATAAAAATTGTCACATAGCCATACTCAACACAGCAACAAACAAGCAGTGAACAAAAGTTATTTATTCCACTAAAGAAGTTCTTAAATTGCGAAGGCTGAATGATCCAGATGTCTTTTTTCATATTAATAATTTCTATAGCACTTCTTATTACTTATTGTTGAATGCTATAAGAATCATTTAATAAATCTCTTTGTTACACTTCAGTAGAAGTTCTTTTTTTCTCTGTGCATTTCCCTGCTGTACAGGCTAGCCATCAAACCACTCCCTATCAGCCATATCTATTCATTTCTGTATCCTGGGTATTCTGCAGTGAGGGGGAGAGCTGATCACAAGAGATGGTCATTATATAGGCAGCTTCAGTGGTGGTTTGTATTCTCACCAGAGATGCCTCCTATGATGGCACATTTAGGGAAATAGATGACCACATCATTGTGAGGATGACAATGGCCACCCTTATGCTTTGAGTGCTCAGTCCTGTGTTCTCATGAGGAAAGCTATCCGTGAAGTGGCTTGTTGGTGAATTGCCCCTCCCAGGGACTGGTTCTTGCAGATCTGCCACTCCTCTAAGGGACTGTGGCACTGGACACCCTCAGACTGTTCCCTTTCTAGACAGGATGAACACACTCATCTTTTTCTGCCAACTTTATAAAGTGCTTGACTCTCAAATCAATTGAGTGCCACTTGGGCCTGGGTTAGGGCCTTAACCCTCTATGCCACTAGAGCTAGATTTTTTTTAAATATTGTTGGAAACTAGACATACCGTATCAGTGCTTTAATATATAATCTTTTTTGCTTGCTACTGATACAGATGTCTGCATCGGATTAACTACCAACATATGAGAAAAGGGAATGTGATTCAGATTTGTTAGCCCTTCCCAACACAAAAACACTATTATCAGCAATTGTGCCAGAACTTAGTAAAGGGTTCTGTAAAGATTTGGTGATGAGAATTGCTTAGGAACTCTTGGCGGATTGTCAATAATCATTCAGCCTTTAACATATGCTTTACTCATATTTCCATCCATGAATATAGAAGGATTATTTAGGAGACACTACAGGCCAGTAACATAAACTTGTTTTTATTTGTATTTTGTGATTTTTAATTCATCTTATTTGATTAATAAATTGTTAACTTTAAGTAGGCATTTTAAAATAACAAATTAAATTTATAATCCTTCCACCAGATGAAATAGAGGTTCTTGTGTTGTAGTGTTGTCACATCTGCTTTATATGTAGAAGGTCCTGGGTTCATTCCCCAGTAGAATCACTATGGGCTGGTGTTGGTATAATAGTCAAGGTGTTTATATAAAGACTCAAGGTGCAGGGTTTGATTTACACCTTTGAAATGGGAACTGGCTTGCCCTAAAAATCTCCTACAAGGGCAACTAGGAACCAATAAAACCTTACCACCTTTCATGACAGCAATTCTTTGTATATGATACAATGACATGCTTTTCCTTCCGAATTCTTGTACTTATTTTCTGCCACAACGTAACTACTGCATATGCATGTTACTGGCAAGGAAGGAAGTTCTGTAAATGTTATGTTTTCAGAACATGACATTTATTGGCTTAAGAGAGGTGAAGTAGAATGCTTAAGTAGATGTATAGTTATAATATTTATGATAAGCTTAGTACCTGCAGTTTGCACAGTTTTAATGTTTTTAACTTTCTAAAATCATGTAGAAGTTGCATATTTATGAAATATATCAAGTTGAATATTTGTATCACTTCTAATCTTCAGAATGCCTAAATGTTTTATGCAAGGTATCTAGTTTGTTTATATTTGTTAGAGCACCTGTGTTTACATGATGCCCTTACCTATGCTGTGTTTTGACACTACATTTATTCATAGGAAACACTTTAGATGTTACAAATGTTGTTCACACTTATCAAGGAATAATTAAATGCTCATTTTGCATGTATTCTTGGAAAGAGGAGCCGCACTAGGACCTTTAGGGGATGCCACTAATCAGACAAGTGAAGAAAAAACAGAAGTTTGTACGTAATAAAGATCATGAAGAGAAGCTAAGCTGTTTTGCCTGCCAAGCATCATGGATCACTTTATACCCTGGAGATATTGTTCATGTGCCCTGTTATTTTATAATGAACTGATCACATTTACTTTGAGCAAATTACAATACTAACCTTTAAAGAAATTGTGTGTGTCACATTGCTTCTTGTCAGTAAATCACAGTGATTCCTTTTAGCATTATTAAATGACAACACTATTGGCTACTAAGTGCAACATCTCTGTGACATTGTTTAAAAGTTACGTAATGTGAGGGAAGGCATTCCCACAAATTTCTTCCTGAAGTATATACTATCTGTTTTTAGGTACCTTAAATACATTATTTTGCATTAGGAAAGATAAATGTTTAACACTTCTACCAGAAAAACAAATCCATCCCACAAATTACAGAACTCAAGTTTTTTTCAGACACCATCAATGCCAACTCTAACTTATACATTATATTTTGTATTTGGAGTATACCATGAACAATCTAGATGTGCAATAAACTGCACATTTTTATTTTAAAGAGGCTCCAATTAAACATCTAAATTATTAAAACAGTTGATTTTAATTTACACAGACTGCAGAATTTAATAAATCAATTTCACCAGTTTAAGTGCAATAGCTTCTGGCTGAAGATTCTAAGGGTCTGTTGAGAATTACCACATATGAATATACTGTCACATAAAAGCTAACCTACATATAACCCATTTACTTACGCACTTAGTTTGGAGTCAAAACTTTGAAAGTCTTTTGTGACTAATTGCATGTGCATGCATTGCTAAACACCTGCTCACCCACATATAACCAATGACATCTCATTTCTTTGGCCCTTTTTTCCATCACATGATTTGCCAGTAGTATTGAACAGTACAAAGAAGTACTTCAGTTCCATCAGATAAGCTGCATGGTGCCGTCACATCTTTGATCAGTCCAAAGAGGTATACTATTTGTCATGCTGGCTTTTATCTTATGTGGAACTACAATGCATTATTTCAGTAGGAGATCTGGTCTAGCAAGCCAATATGAAAATGAAATAAATGTCATTAGGATCTGCTACCCAGTAAGGACAATTCGAAAATATCACACAACAGTCATTGGTGCACAGAAAACTAGACCCAACAAACTCAAAAATTGCACCAGTGCTTAAGGAATCCATTATTGACTAGTACAAACACAAAGAAATACGAAGTTTTTGTACTAGTCAATAAAGGACTTTTTTATTTGTATGTTGCATTCATTCCTTCAGCACTGGTACAATTATTGAGTTTATTGGGCAATGTCAAAATATCACATGTGCACGCCAAATAATGAATACTACTAAAAAGTGGGTTTATTTTGCTTTGAGAAAGTGAAGGTAAAAATCACCTGTTTTCATCCTCACAAGCCATGCATCTCCTATATAGTTAACAGTAGAATTCCGATTCATGCATGTAGGCATTTTCTTTAAAGGTCTATATGTGAGATTTCTCACATCATTTATCAATTAAATGTTACGCTTCTCAAGTGTTTATCCAGAAGTCAGAGAACTAAATGGATTACACCCCATATTTTGTGATAAAAGTCGTATTTTTCCACCTTTCTTTCTTGGTATATAAATAGACTGTTTTTCGGAAAAAATACTGCAACTTTGCTTCTAGTTTGCAGTGTACATGCTGTCTCACAAATGATATGGTACTTTATTCTATATTCATGTATATTCATGCAGTCTCCACTGTTCCATATTTATGGTATTACCTAATTTTTGTTTTGGGTTTAGAGTGCACTTATTTTTTTGGATAGTTAGTAGACTAGTTAGTATATCACATCTGTAAATTTGTACGCTATTATCATAATCTTGTATTTCCTCCTTTTAACATGGCCACTGCTATAAAATGAAGCCAGCTAATAAAACCATTTTTTGAGAGTGTACTCTTAAACTGGGTTCAGACATTTCTGACTTCTTGTAAGCCAAAGGTCAAACACACACACACACACACACACAGTTAAAAGTTTTCTTTTCTAACTTCTGCTTTTTGTAAAGCCCAAGACATAGTTAAAGAAAGTGACCTGTCATGCTAGCATAAATTTCTTGTGTTGTACACCATCTTTTATTTATTTGCATCTGTTGGTAGTACTAAAAGACAGTGAAGCACATGCATATATTACAGTCAGTTTGGGGAGATAACTGCCACTTTGGCCAGAAAACAATCATTACAGTTTATTCATTTATGGGTTAGTTTTATAACTTTAGAACAAACATGCTAGGACATCTTGTTCTTTTCTAAAATATGTTCATGGAAACTGCCTGGCTTTTTTTAAACTGCTTGAAGTGAAAATTTTATTGGAGAAACAGATATGGCAAGGTGCTTATGCAATTTGTTCATGGAATTCAGACAACTGAATATGTGCTGCTTAGATTAAGTACCATCTGCTTTATTTGCTTATTGCCATTAAGATATTTTCATGACAAGACGTTTTTATCTCTGTTTTCACATCAGTCAGTTTATATGCTGTTTTTGCTGGTGATTGGTGATTAACTCAGTGAAGACTATAAATGCACGCACTGGATACACCTCCATTAATATATGCCCTATTGTCCAAAGTGTTTTCAGTGAGTTACTCTTTTTGGACACCATTAATGAAGGCATGAATTATGTGAAAGATGTGCTTTTGCTGTTCCTCATAATTAACTAGCCAATGAATGTGTCCTGTTTAATTCTGCATACCTCTCCCTTGCTAATTGTTTGTAACTCAGCTTAGAATTTAATTAGGGAAAAGTATGGGAGGGAGTTTTCATTCTGCACCATGTGGGTTTGATTTATAACTGCATAATGGTGCTGTTGGCTGAACGTCTGCTGTTTTATATTTTCTGGGTGAATATTATTATAAATTGAATGTGTTGCTTTCATGGCTGGCTATGTCATAATGCTTTACTCCCTTGATCTGAGTACACTTGCAAAACACTGAAATCTGAAACATTTTTTGTTGCATTGAATCTAACAGATTGCCTAGCCTTTATGTTTTTGAATCTCTTGTCTATATTGCAAGCGTGACTCCTAGAGTCTAGTAATGATTTTGATTTATTTTATTATGCATTTATTTTTGCACTTCCATTTAATAATGTGCTTGGTGGGCTGTTCAAGCTGACCCTTTTAGCTGCAGCCAAGATCACACAGTGATGTAGTTACAGTGATAATTTACTTTTAGTGCATAGAGCATGGTGACTAGAGAGTTGCACTGGATTTTAAAGCACTTTGCTGACAAGAAACCTGGACTCAATGACAAGGTTTCTTTAGAACCTGTGCTGAAGTCCAAGGATTTACCTAGATAATTACTGCCTTCATTTGATAGGCTAATTGATTGCTTTAAATTGTATCTTATGTGGCCTTATGTGAAATGTTTGTCTGAAGAAGCACTTTGTGCGAAAGCACTCACCCTTTTTTGCCTGCTATTTTGTGGTTTTATTAAAGGACTTTACTTCAGCCTTGTCACTGGGATTTCATTCATTTTTTGCTACTTTGTTCTGTTGTTTGTGAAGGCTTCCCAGTCAAGCTCGTTGGAGGTTTGTTTTTACTTTTTTCATCAAATATAACCCCTACTGTACATAACATGTGTAGCAGTCTGATATCTCACTGACTTGTTATCAGTTATGATGACACTAATTATGGTGCACAGCACATATGCACCACTTCATGCATGACATATGTACACAGGTTGACAGAGTTGTGGCTGGAAGCACATACACAGGGCCAATAATGACATGTTGCTGTGATAACCTCATACATTTACTGTTGTAACAGGGATTGTTGCAACATATATCCTATGAGGGATATGAAGCCAGTAACACCTCTCCCGGCTTTCACCATCTACAGACTGCAATCCTCACACTAACTTCTGCAGTCCACAGATAGATGCTCCATGGGTAACACATGAAACTAAAGGCACGACACACTGCCCTGTCTGTAGATGACCCTGCAGATGGGGATTCCTCATAAACATGGAACTGACATGGCAGGTATTGAGACATGTAGGACAGTCATATCCACACACACACTGTTAAACCAACAGTACTCCAAATACAGTGTAGCAGCACTTACAGTCTGTAGTCAGGTCAGGAACATCCCCCCCTGTGTGTTGCCCTGTTTCCACAGAGTATGTTCTTCTTCTTCTTTTGGCTGCTCCTGTTAGGGGTCACCACAGCAGATCAACTGTTTTCATTTCTTCCTGTCCTCTACATCTTGCTCTGTCACACCAACCACCTGCATGTCCTTTCTCACCACATCCATAAACCTTATCTTAGGCCTGCCTCTTTTCCTGTTACCTGGCAGCTTCGTCCTTAGCATCTTTTTCCCAATATACTCTGTATCCCTCCTCAGCACATGTCCAAACCAATGTAATCTTGCCTCTCTGACTTTGTCTCCAAACCTTCCAACCTGGGCTGAGCCTCTAATATACTTATTCCTAATCCTGTGCATCCTCGTCACACCCAGTGCAAATCTTAACATCTTCAACTCTGCCACGTAAAGCTCTGACTCCTGCCTTTTTGTCAATGCCACTGTCATCAAACCCATATAACATAGCTGGTCTCACTACCCTCTTGTAGACCTTCCCTTTCACTCTTACTGGTACTCGTCTGTCACAAATCAGTACTGACACTCTTCCACCCACTCCATCCTGCCTGTCCTCTCTTCTTCACCTCTCTTCTACACTCACCATTGCTCTGAACTGTTGATCACAAGTACTTAAACTCATCCACCTTCACCACCTCTACTCCCTGCATCCTCACTATTCCTCTATCCTCCCTCTCATTCACACACATATATTCTGTCTTAGTCCTGCTGACCTTCATTCCTCTTCTCTCTAGAGCATATCTCCACCTCTCCAGGGTCTCCTCCACCTGTTCCCTACTCTCAATACAGATCACAATGTCATCTGCAAACATCATAGTCCACGGAGACTCCTGTCTGATCTCGTCTGTCAACCTGTCCATCACCATTGCAAATAAGAAAGGGCTCAGAGCTGATCCTTGATGTAATCCCACCTCCACCTTAAACACATCCATCACTCCCACTGCAGACCTCACCGCTGTCACACTACCCTCGTACATATCCTGTACCACTCTTACATACTTCTCTGACACTCCTGACTTCCTCATACAATACCACAACTCGTCTCTAGGCACCCTGTCATATGCTTTCTCTAAATCCACAAAGACACAATGCAACTCCTTCTGACCTTCTCTGTACTTCTCCATCAACACTCTTAGAGCAAACATCGCATCTGCAGTGCTCTTTCCTGGCATGAAACCATACTGCTGCTCACTAATCATCACCTCCCTTGTTAATCTAGTGTCCACTACTCTTTCCCATAACTTCATGCTGTGACTGATCAGTTTATTCCCTCTGTAGTTACTACAGCTCTGCACATCACCCTTATTCTTAAAAATCGGTGCCAAAACACTTTTTCTCCATTCCTCAGGCATCCTCTCACTTTCCAAGATTTCATTAAACAAGCTAGTTAAAAACTCTACTGCCATTTCACCTAAACACCTCCATGCTTCCACAGGTATGTCATCTGGACCAACAGCCTTTCCGTTCTTCATCCCCTTCATAGCTATCCTTTCTTCCTCCTTGCTAATCCACTGAACTTCATGATTCACTATCCACACATCATCCAACCTTCTCTCCCTCTCATTCTCTTCATTCATCAAC
The DNA here is from genome assembly GCF_019279795.1 of Protopterus annectens. Classification (NCBI taxonomy): domain Eukaryota; kingdom Metazoa; phylum Chordata; order Ceratodontiformes; family Protopteridae; genus Protopterus; species Protopterus annectens. Next base: position 1,323,800,816 of record NC_056729.1, read on the forward strand.
CTCTCAAAGTACTCTTTCCATCTGCTCAACACAATCACCTCGCTTCTGAGTATGTTTCCCTCATTATCCTTTATCACCCTTACCTGCTGCACATCTTTACTAGCTCGGTCCCTCTGTCTAGCCAATTGGTACAGGTCCTTTTCTCCCTCCTTAGTGTCCAACCTTTTATACAACTCTTCATACACATTATCCTTAGCCTTTGCCACCTCTGTCTTTGCCATGCACCTCATCTCCTTATACTCTTGTCTACTTTTTTCATCTCTTTGACAATCTCTCTTCTTCTTCACCAACCTCTTTCTCTGTGTACTCTCCTGTACTTCTTCATTCCACCACCAGGTCTCCTTGTCTTCCTTCCTCTTTCCAGATGTCACACCATGCACCTTTCTAGCCACCTCTCTTACTAGCTCTGCTGTAGTTACCCAGCTATTCAGTAACACTTCACTGCCACCCAGTGCCTGTCTTAACTCTTCCCTGAACATCACCTCACCCTTTTTCAATTTCCACCATTTGATCCTTGGTGTTGCCCTCACACTCATCCTCCTCTTCTTGATCACCAGTGTCATCCTACAAACCACCATCCTATGCTGCCTAACTACACTTTCCCCTGCCACCACTTTACAGTCTCAAATCTCCTTCAGACTGGCCCTTCTGCATCTTCCTTCACTCTTGTATGTCACCCTATGCTCCTCCCTCTTGTTAAAATATGTATTAATCACAGCCATGTCCATCCTTTTCACAAAATCCACTACTCTTTCCACAGAGTATGTTGTTAGAGGTAAATCCCCAATACATCTGAGATGCTGTTTGCCAAACAACAGATCTAGTTCCTGCTCACAGTGAATGAAGAGGGCCAACACCAACATGATGTTCCTAGATATTGGAGTATGTTTCCATGTAATTGGCTATGGGAATGTTACCACAGCTGTTCCACATGCAATCAGCTAGGGGAGGGCTGCAATTTGTGCAGAGGCCATCAGCTGATCATGAGCATCACTTAAAATACACATGCTGCTGCCAAGCAAAGCAGGTGTAGGTCTCCACATCTACCAGAGAGGGAGTATGAGAGGCAGACAGAGGCAAAGACAAGTCAGGGAGGGGTGGGAGAGTAAAACCTAAGCATGTTTGTGTCACATACCTACCAGCACAGGGTATCAAACCCCTGATGACTATGTAGTGCTATCACAGCTCTATGGAGTTATTTGATGCACCACATGGGTTACCTCTTGTGAAATCCTCAGAACATATATGTGATGGTGACTGACATCTGCAACAGTGATACGGTAGCTATATGGTAGGTGACGTACACATGCCTGATTGCATGAACAGGTGCCAGCATCAACACAGCCACACTCTCACAGGGACACACATATTGACACACTTGGCAGGGCCAGGATTACAACTCATCAGTAGTGGGATTGCCACAACACATCACTGTGCAGGTATCACATGCACCACATGGGTCATAAGGGGGTTGTGTGGGCAAAAGGTATGGGGAGGTGTCTGACATCAGACAGCATGCTTCAGTATGCCCATGGGGGTTGTAGGTAGTGTGGATGTGAACATACGCACCATACAACACACACACAAACACACAGGGTGCCAGTACTGACATGCATGGGTGCATGTCTGCACAGGTGTGTGGTGGTCGACTGCGCCAGAGGGCTGTACAAGGCTAGGTGATGGGTATACCTTGGCATCAGGCCACATGACAATGGTCTGCATTGTGGCTCAGGGCTGTAGTGTCTGCATTTGCCCACACAGGTGGGTATTGTATCCCCCATCCAGTCACCTGGGTGACTATTGTGTGTGGCCAATGCTGTGCATCGTTTGTCATGTATGTGTTCCATAGTCCATGACCTGGATTGTGTCTGGGATGTACACACCTCCCACATGCATGTACAGTGACATGTGGAACTGTACCTGGGGTGTCTGGCCCATGTTGTGAACACAGATTATCATCAGATGTGCCAGTCTTGCCCACCTGTGGCGGGAACTGGTAATGGGCAGCAGGTTTACCCTGCACCTACCTTGATAGCATGCTAATGGCATTCCCTGGTGTCAGTGGCATCTGTCAATACAGGGCATGTTGTCAAGCATGATATGTCCTTTGTGGGTCACATGTGATGGTACCACAGGTGTTCATTGGGAAGGTGCACTGCCTGCATGTACATGCATATTGGACAGATGGATAGGATGCCATGCCCTCTGTAGCCCACAGCTATCACCCCATAGTTACTATCAGTGGCTAATATGCAGTGTACTACCCACATATTGGTTGTTGCCTAGGCATGTGTATGTGTGTATGAGATAGGGGTTGAGAGTGTGCTCTGGGTAATACTGGGGTTGCTAACTGTGATTGCCTGGCCTTGATGTCACATGTATGGTTATGGCTTTGCACCCCAGCCTCTCAGCTATTTCACATATGTTATCCCTGTATGGTATTCATGCACCACAGGGATTACTAAAGAATGCCTTCCCCAAAGGTGTATTTCACAATGAATGACACCAGCAGGATTGTCAAAGTAGGCCATTTGAAATGTACTGTGTGTGACTAGCCTAAAATGCATTTCTCCCTACACAGACAATGACACACACACAAAACATCCACATCCAACATGTGTGGGTATAGAACTCCTAACAGAGGTCTATTTCACACTACAGCATAGAGCTGTTATACGATACACCACAGGGGTTACTAGAGAACTCCTTCCCCAAAGGTGTATTTCATAATGAATGACATCAGCAGTATTGCCAAAGTAGGCCATTTGAAATGTGCTGTGTGTGACTAGTCTAAAATGCATTGCTCCCTACGCAGACAGTGACACGCACACAAAACATCCAAAACTGACATGGGTGGGTATAGAACCCCTAACAGACGCACCATGGGGATTATTAGAGAACTCCTTCCCCAAAGGTGTATTTCATAATGAATGGCATCAGCAGGATTGTCAAAGTAGGCCATTTGAAATGTGCTGTGTGTGACTAGTCTAAAATGCATTGCTCCCTACGCAGACAGTGACACACACACAAAACATCCAAAACTGACATGGGTGGGTATAGAACCCCTAACAGATGCACCATGGGGATTATTAGAGAACTCCTTCCCCAAAGGTGTATTTCATAATGAATGGCATCAGCAGGATTGCCAAAGTAGGCCATTTGAAATGTGCTGTGTGTGACTAGTCTAAAATGCATTGCTCCCTATACAGACAGTGACACACACACACAAAACATCCAAAACTGACCTGGGTGGGTATAGAACCCTTAACAGAGGTCTATAACATACTACAGCATGAAGCTGTTATAGGACGCACCACAAGGATTAGAGGAAAATGCTTTCCCCAAAGGTGTATTTCACAATGAATGACATCAGCAGGCTTGCCAAAGTAGGAGATTTGAAATGTACTGAGTGTGGCTAGCCTATAATGCATTGCTCCATACACAGACATTGAAACACACACAAAACATTATGAATGGCTATAGAACCCTACCACAGTTCTAAATCACACTACAGCAGTACACAGCTATGTCATGTGCTACGTGGATTACTGGGCAGCAACCTTCCCAGAGGTGTATTTCTAGGTGAGTGACATCAGCAGCCTTGCCAAAGTTGCGTATATGCATTGTAGGGAGTGTGAGTACCCTAAAAAGCATTGCTCTCAACACAGCCAGAAACAGACAAACACACACAGTTGCCAAGTCTGGGGTTAGAACTCCAATCGAACTAGTTTATCAAACTACAGCAGTACGCAGTTATGGGTGCTCCATGTAGAATACTGAGCTGCATCTCCCTCAAAGATGTATTTCACATTGGATGACCTCAGCAGGCTTGACATAGTAGGGCTATGGGGAGGGCAGTGTGTGTGCATGGGCCATAACCCATTCATCTAGGGGTTGACATGCCGCATGAGGGCACACACCGGGTCATATTTCACAGGTATGTGTATACAGCTGCTAGATGACTACTTCATTGTACAGTCATGTTGCACAGCTGGCATGTGCACCACATAGACTGTACTGCTGACAGATACTGGTGGCTAGTATTTGCAGTGAGTGACATCTGCACCTCATGTGTTTGGGGCCCTTTGGCTGTGTGCTGGGTGGGACAGTCCTGGTTGGCTCCTTGTCATAGTCACCCTATTCCACACATCTATGTACATCTACCTTTGGCTTATTATAGTGTGTTGTCCTGATATATATGTCTGTATTTCTATCCACTGTGTGTGCAAGGCATGAGTGGTGCATACTGACAAGTGTCTGCACTAACAACTGCAACTGCCAGATATGTCTGGTCCACTGGTGTTTGCAGACACGGCCTTCATGTGTTTAAGTGTGTGAGTATGCCCAGTATGGCCGTTTGTACTGAATGTGTGGATCATGCCCAGGTAGCTTGTGCTGCAGTGCTGACCTTTGTGTTGTACACTGACAGGTAGCATGCTGTCTCTGCAGGGTATCCATCAATCATTTGGCTTTGACTGTTACTACATTTCTGCATAGCAGGGCGGAGCACACCTGACTCTTTCTACATTTCTACACAGGAGTGGGGGGGCACACCTAACTGTTATTACATTACTATGTAGGATGGGGAGGCACACCTGACTATTACTACATTTCTACACAGGATTGGGGGGATACACCTGACTGTTATTACATTACTATGTAGGGTGTGGGGGCACACGTGACACTTGTACACATTTGCTATGACTGTACTGGTATGACAGGTACTCCATTTCATTCTGTATTGCTAACTATCATGCTGAGTAGAGGCATACCAGTGTACTACAGATCATGGCTTTGGTTGCCCTACATATTATTGTCTGACTTCCTACCCTTCAGAACTAACATCCCACTGCCTGCCCTGCTGTGGTCTGTCTGTGTAGGCCTGGGGGGGAGGTTAACCATAGCCATCATTCAGGGGCCATGGCACAGGCTCTTTTTGGGTTTGTCTACACCTGTCCTGCCGGCTGAGACTGTTGTTGGGTATGTGAACTGTCCTGACTGGCATGTGTGGGTCATATGGACACACATGTCGCTAAGCACATTTCCTGCAGTGTGTTTTGTCACCCTGTGTAGTACTGGCTACTATGGTGACTCCAGTATGTGTTACAGATGTCAATGTGCCACTATGGGTGTCTACTGTCTGCTGCCATAACATTCAGCCACCAAATTCCCTTGCATGCTCACATCCATACCATAGCTACAGGTAATGACACATTCTACTCCATTTGGCAAATGGTAGGTTGATTGACTTACCTTGAGGGTGTGCCAGATTTGCGGATGGCGCTGGAGGGCTGCCTATGCCGGATGCACATACCCTTTACATGGTTGAGCACAGGTAGTGTCATGTTTGGCATCCCTTTTACTGTATGTGCGAGTCAGAGAGAAGTGTCATTCCCTGGGTCCCTACTGTGTCAGTGCATATGCTATGCATTGCCTCTTTGCCAAGGCTGGGGCATACTGGGCATGCCTCCTTCTGCCTACTGGGGCAGGTTCAGGTTGTTCCTTCAACGGGTCACTCTGTGCCTGTGCAGGTCTTGGCATTGGTGGGGGGCTGTGTGGCCCTGCCCCATGGTGTTCCTGCTGCAGCTGTTTCCGCAAGATCATATTGTGTAGCATAGCACATACCATAACAATTTGGGTACATGTAGCTGGTGAATACTGCAAGGCTCCACCGGATGCATCCAGACACTGGAACCATGACCTGAGCATCCCAAACACACACTCTATTATATGTCTAGCATGTGCATGTGCCTCATTATGGCATTGTTGTTCAGGTGTGTATGCATTTCTGATGGGTGTCATCAGCCATGGCTCCAGTGTGTACCCAACATCCCCCACTAGGTGACCGTAGGGGATGTCCCCATTGGAAAATCTCTGGTACAGCTGTGCCAGATGCCATATGTGGGAATCATCATAGCTTCCAGGGCAGCCAGCACACACATTCATTATAATGCCCTGGGCATCACATACCATCTGGCAGTTGATGGAGGGGATGCCCCTGCGGTTGATGTAGGCCTTACCCTGCACACCGGGTGGTGCTTTGATGCATATGTGCATGCAGTCTATAGCACGCACTACCCCAGCGTATTCTGCTGTTTGGTAGAAGAGACACATATTGCTGGTCAACACCTCACGGGTGTTGAGGAAATATACATGCTCACTGGCATGTGCTGACATGGCATCCAGGAACTGGTGGAATACTCTGGATGCTGATGCCTGTGAGATCCCCATGATATCCCCAGTTGTGCTTTGGGAGGTACCTGTGGCTAGTATACCTAGGCCTACACATACCTTGTTATCCACTGGGATGGGTTCCCCTTGGTCAGTTTGGTGTGTCAGGTGTGGCTGGCACAGCTCAACAATTTTCTGTAGGAGGTCTCTGTCCATCCTATAGCGCTCCACTATCTCCAGCTTATGTAGCCCCTGGTAGGTTACCCTGGGTCTGCACACTCTTCTCCGTCTCCTCACTGTGGGTTGTTCAGCAGCATTCGCATCCTCACCACCCTCAGCCTCTTGCACATGTTGTTCTATGTTGCCTGCTGCAGCCCTTTTCATTTTGTAGGTTTGTTTGTTAAACTTTCCCTGCTTGTATACACTGGTGGTGTAGAGTGTGGGAAAAAACAGAGGGGAAGGTGTTTGCTTAGTTTATAGTAGTGTTCTGGGCTGGGCTGGTCTGCTGCCTGTGCAATTGGCTGATTCTGATACATTTCACCTGCCAGCTAAGCTAGTTCTCCTTGATTACCTTCCTACTGCTGTTTTCCCTTACCATTGCCTCCCTGTTTAAGCCATTGTGCGCGCCGTGCAAACAGAGTGCTCAAATCTACACACTGCTGTTATTTCCTGGTTTAACTTCTTTTTTCTTTCTGTAAAACCTGGTGCATGGCACGCACACCCGCTTAGGCTTTGTAAAGAGTGCTAGGCAGGTTTAGACACACCCCTAGATTAGCTGTGCTAAGCTAGGAGCAAACCCAAGCCACAGGGCTCCAGTCCACTTACAGTATGCCTGACACCCCCCCCCATAATGTCACCTACCTACTAGGCTTGCACCAACCTATTCCTACTCTTACACTGTTGGGACCTGACTCACATGCTGGGGAAAACTGGGATTCACTATCCATCCACTCATTTGCATAGGATTGCCTGCTAATGCATAGTTACATGTCTCACACTGAGCCTCCCCCCTTAACAACCACTACTCACTGGCCAGGTTGTCTTCTGCTTGCCACTGACTTGCATGACAGAATAATGATTTTAGTTAGAATGCTTATTTTAGGTTTATTTTATTATTTTCCCCCCGATCCCATTTGCACGCCGCTGCCCAACTCTTAAACAGCCAAGATTGGATAAAAAAAAATAAAAGTTGCTTTTTTATTTTTTGTTTTGTTTGCAATGCCAATGGACTTATATTTGGCCATCGGCATGCTTACTATTTGATATGCATCCTTTATTCAGAGCTGTCATAGCTCCATTTTGGACTTTGCAGAAATGTACTCGGTTACTAACCGAGTACATTTCTGCAGATAGCACTAGTCTTGCACGGACTGTTGCAAGATTCCTGGATTGCAAAATCACCTCATTTGCATGGATTTCATCTGTAAATGGGGTGATTTGCATACCAGGGCTTAGTCCGTGCAAGATTAGTGTGGGGGCGCTCGTGCACTCCCCTGCAGGCTGTTCCTGGATCGCATGACAGACATATTGCCTGCTTGAGCTCCTGCGCCGATCTTGCACTCCATGCGAGCTTTTGAGAATCTGAGGGGGTCTGTCTTTCTAACAGCACTCAATAAGTGCTTTATGGCTCAGGAGGAGGAGGAGGACAGGCTAGAAATAGTGTAGGAATTGCTGTGAGGGAGTGCCTTCATGAGGCAGTGTGGGATGTCATCAGTATTTGTAATAGACTCATGGCAATCAGATTCCAGCCTAATGATGAGGCAGTATTCAAAGTCTCAGCTTATGCTGCACAGCTGGGTAGTGATAGTGAAGAGGAACGTGCGTTCAGACAAAATTTGCAAGACCTTCTAGATAATTCTTGTGGGATGAGTCCTGTTTTTAAGCAAACTCCATAAATATACAGTTTTGAAATGAATGTTGCAGCCATTTTTAAGAATTCTGCATAAAGGGAGTCATTATCAAAGTGTAATGTTGATAAGAGTTTAATATAATAGATAATGACCAGGTTGTTCTATGTAAGCAGGTTGCTGTATGTTTGTAATAGACTCATGGCAATCAAATTCCAGCCTAATGATGAGGCGGTATTCAACATCTCAGCTTATGCTGCACAGCAGGGTAGTGATAGTGAAGAAGAAAGTGCATTCAGACAGAATTTGCAAGACCTTCTAGATAATTATTGTGGGGTGAGTCCTGTTTTTAAGCAAACTCCATAAATATACAATTTTGAAATGAATGTTGCAGCCATTTTTACGAATTCTGGATGAAGGGAGTCATTATCAAAGTCTGATGTTGATAAGAGGTTAATATAGTAGATAATGACCAGGTTGTTCTGTGTAAGCAGGTTGCTGTATGTTCTGGAAATAGATTCAAAGAAATTCATCCACAGACCAAAGAGGCAAACTGTGGAACACATTTTAAAAACACATTACAAACTGGTTTATGATCAGTGACCCAGTCATAATTCTATAATTCTTCAAAAATTTGGCTTCCGTGAAGAAAGTTTTCTTCTTCTCTGATGGCTCTTCTAATACATTTAGTGTTGCCACACAGTGGTCAGAAGTGAAGTGCAACTCTCATAATCTAACAGCTTTAAATGCTGTTAGACATTTCGCTCTGTCACATTGTGTGTATATATGTGTGTGTGTGTGTGTGTGTGTGTGTGTGTGTGTGTGTGTGTGTGTGTGTGTGTGTGCTTCTGTCGGAGGGAGAAGGTGTTACAGCTTTTAAAGCTGCCAGATATTTCTAATTCTGTTCTGTTGTGGCTGCCTTATTTGTGGCAGTGACATAATCACTCATAACAAGGTTCTGTTATAGGAACCTTGCTATAACAAGCTTGTTATTCTCAGCTGATACACATCAATAGGGCCTATAACAGTATTCATTTCATTAATTATTGTGTATAATTAGCATGTTCCATGTATTGCAATGCTTTATAAACAGAATTTACAGTAATAATGGATAACTGAAAATATGGAAATTGTGGGATACAGGGATACATGAGATTAGCTTTTCTCCTACAAATAGGCATTGCAGTCAGAGATCTGGGAACCCATGTTGACAGAGGCCTGCTGTTTAACTACCACATTTCCTGTGTGGTGTGAAAATCATTCTGCATTTCACAAAGAGAGAGTTTGGCACCCTGGTCCAAGAAGGTGATTGTTCCACTGTACTTGCTTTTTATCAGACCAATCTTGAGTGCAATGCACCTTTCGGCATGTACTTGACCAAACACTTACAACAGCTTGAGAGACCACAGAGGTTTCTCACAAAAAGAATTCAGGGAGTAAACAACAAATTCTATGCAGACCAGCTCAAAAACCTATCCATGTAAATGGTCTCCTTCCAACTGCTGTGTGACAATTTATGCCCAGCCTACAAAGCATCTGCTGATCTCACACTGATAGAACTGTTGCACATCTGCAAAATAATTAGCATCAGAAATATCTCATCTAAGGACCTAAACATTATCTGTGACATAAACAAGGCATCTTAGAAGGACAGTTATGTATCTCAAATATTAACCTTTCTCTGGAATAGGCTTCCTTCCCATGCATGTGAACCATATCTCATCTCAAATCCTACTTAAACATACATTTTCCCAATAGATGGAAAATCACAAATTTACCCCTGGTTTGGCACCTGTGTCCCTAAGGAACAGGGACAGTCTGTGAATGCTTAACATGTCCTAGCCTATAGTTTAACCTTAAAATTTCTTGTGGTATTGACACGTCATTAATATTTTGGTAAATTCAAGGTAAGCTTCTGTAGGCTTAAAATGTTTCTTATGCTGATAGCCTAATAACCACCTACAGACCTATATGTCATCTGTTGAAATGGTCTGTGCTAGTGAGATATTTGCTAAATTGCTTTTTGCTGTTCCCTGAAGAATTTATGGATTTGCCTAAAGAGTTTAGGCTGTTGGAATATTGTATTTTTTTTTTCTTTAAAGGATATCATTTTAGCTGTCACCCAAATTCTAATTTTATGTTTTAATTTTATGAATAATTTGTTTAAAAGTTACTAGAAGCTTTTCCAAAATGCAACAACTTGTACCCATCTTCCTTCTTTTGTCGATGCTATACAGAAGTGCCACCTAACCCATGCTTATAGTATATACAGTATGACTGGCACATTTCTGGCCTCTGCCAGTCGTTCTTCAGAATCTAATCTCACGTGAGTTACTATCCAGTGTTTAATGGGGATTCATGAGACAAGTAGCACTACATCAGTCTGTAACCTGCCAATTTGTATATCTCTTGCAGAATACACCTTTAGGACACTTCTCCATTCATTTGAGAAAGCACATGCGATATTTCTTAGTGATATCAACTTACACCTAGTGTCATAAAGTGAAGTCACAGTTTAACCCTTTACCAAGTATAAGTTTACACAAAATATCCAGTCAAGCATAATACTAAATCAATGATAGCATATTAGTACCATCTTACACTGAGGAACCCCTATCAAGAAAGTAAAGCAGATAAAATCCACCCATCAGTGTCTCCTAAAGCTGTTGGCATCAATCAGTAACAAAAGGCATAAGGCACAATATATTACAGTTCATTGACTTACGTGGCTGCAGTGGCCACATTAAGGTGGTGCTTTATCACTGCCCTATTCATCATCTACCTGTTCATATCAGCCTGATAGGTCAAATGGACTTTAGTCTTTCTTGCTATTGGTATAGCCTGAGTACGTATTAACTCAGTTGTTAAGAAACACATAGCATGTAGTAGGAACTAATGGAATCAAAAACTAGACTAAAGCTAAAGCATAATAACAGCTCACAGGTTTTGTCTGCTATACAACACTGGCTTTACACAAAACAGTAGTATTTTAAAAATAATAGTAATAATTTTATGTGAATTAACTTGTCAGAATGCCATCTTAAGTGAATTCCTTAGAAGAGGGGAACAAAGAGCTGTTGTTTGATCTACTCGGCTTTATAAAATGCTGTTTTACTAAGCATCAGCTCTCCATAAAGAAGTTCCTGTACAGCATTTTGTTAATATCAGAATATATTTATTGATCTTGAACTTATGTCAAAAGTTCAAACAATTATTTTTTAAATGATGGGATATATGTTGAAATACGTTGTCATTATTCGTTCAAATGTGATGTTTGTATGATGATTTCACATTATTAGTGCACATTTACTTCATTGTTATCACCCGTATTTGTTATGTTTTCTAGTATTATATTATTTGTTAAATATTATCACTGTTACATTTAAAAAAAATACAATGCATTTTTGAAAAAAAAAATTACAGAAACAGATTTATAAATTAAACACCCTAAAAATGAGCCTAAAACTATGTTTTATAGGCAGTTTACTTGATTCCACTTAACAGTACTGGCACTACCTCTCAGGACTCATACAGTGGTCAGAGATCTCAGTATCTTCCTAGACAACTATATTTTGACCACTATTTAAAAACAGTAGTCAGGAAATCCTTCTAACTAGTCCAATTAACTTCCAAAGAAGTTATCATTCATCTATAGTCTGCCCTGGTTAGACCAACTATGGAATATAATACCCCTTTAAGTATTTAACTGTACAAATATATCATGCAGCTAGAAAGTCTCCTGAGTTTTCTAAATAAAAATGTAATTGGAATAAAGACCCTGGAACAAAACAGGCTTTGCTCCTGTATGTTTATACTCTGTTATAGAATCCTGCAAGGTGATTTATATCTAGTTTATGTGTGTCATTCTGTGTTGTTAATTACCAGATCCTCGCTGATATCTTACATGTACCTAAAACAAAAGGATTCACAAACACTCAAAGTAAAAAGTTGAATCCATATCAATAAATTAATACCAGGGGCAAGTGATATATCTTCATTTCCTTAAAGTAGACATTGACTGTTGGATGGGTGCCATAAATTCATCCTAGGCTTGACTTCTTTTGCCCACCTGGAGGCAGGTGGTGCCCTATTAGGATGGGTTTTGACAAGCAGATTATGATCTATGAATATAATAAACTTAAACTGACTCAAACGTTTCCATACTTCAGCTTACAGGAAACGTGTATAAAGTTAATGTGCAGAGCTGGAAAAACGTTACATATATGAGAAGGAAAACAATTGCAAGGCTGAGGACTGTAATGTTTAAGATGCAGCATCCTTATAAGAAATGAATAACTATATGAGTGTTGCAGAAGCTATTTCAGGTGCCCTTAGCATTAAGTGTGTTGTCTGTATTATTGTTTTGTGTTAAGATGTAAGCCTAGGCCTGCAGAGGGAAGGGGAGCAAAAGTAAATTTGGAGATAACAATGGAGTCTAGTGATGTTACACTGGGAAGAGAAAACAAATATAGAGGAGGGAAATTGTATATATAGTTCTGATGTTGTTAATCCTCATTCATTCCTTACGCATGGGTATCGGTTCCGACCTCGGAACCAAGCCGGTCATTTTCAAGGCTCGCATCAGCTTCAAACTCTCGAGCTAAACTCTTACCCACAACCCCTCTCTCCCTGTTACCTCAGATTTAGTTTGCCGCATTGCCATTTGGTCATGTCAAGCTGCTTCTCTTGAGTTAAGTACAGTTATTTGTTGCTTAATAGTCATTCATTTAACATTTCTGTCAGAAAAGTTTCTATTTCATTGTCTCTTACCCTATTGCATCTAGCAACCATATTTTCTTCAGGTTTTTCTTATCTTTCTCTACCTTTTTACCGCAAGGTATTCTCCCCTTACCATCGTTGGTAATCTTTCCCTTTTCTCATACCTTCAGGTATTCTTTTGTACCATTGCTGTTACCCCTTTCTGCTATCTAATTTTGTTATCATGGCAGATAAGAAAGGTAGTCCGGGGTTTAAACGGTGTTCTGATTGTGGACACAAACTACCTACTTGTGATGCACACTCTTTGTGCATTTATTGTTTGGGGGCATCCCACTTATCTGTTGACCTGCCCTGTACTATCTGTGAAAATTTTTCAACTAGAACTTTGTTGGAAAGGAAAAACAAGCTGTTGCTGAAGGATCTTCTTAAATCTCCCTTTTCAGAGGCTATTTCTGGGTCAGAGGCCTCAACCCCTCCTACAGCCCATAAGAAAATCTTGGATGTTCCTACCAAGGCTAAATTGTTGCCTTCATCCCCCGCTGGGGACTCCTGCCAACCAAAACCTAAAAAGGCTAAAGTTTCGGCTCCAGAGCTCACTCAGTCAGCCCCAGTGCTTTCGGTGCCTAGACCTTTGGCACTGAGGCCTTCAGCTCCATTAGTGATCTTGGTTCCATCTTCTCCAGCAGCCTTCACTATATATCTGTTCAGACTATTACTACTGTATCAGCACCGACCGTTCAGTCGGCATAGACCTTGACCATGTCAGCTCCGACATCTTACTCAGAACTGATGCCTTTATTGTTGACTCCAGTTTTCTTGGTTCCAGCTTCGGTACCGACAACCACTCCGGCACTGATCCCTGTGTTGATGCAGACCATGACCTTGGCACCAATGACTTCTTCGGTGCAGACACCCGTAGTCCAGTCTCTCTTGGCACCGTTGTTCTCGGTGTGGACTGGTGAGATGGGCACTGAGTTTGCCTCTTCTGTGGACAGGCCTGTTTCTTCCTCAGTCTCCATGAGGTCCACTAGAAGCCTTTCTGAACACAATGTGTTGTGTCTTGTGGATCAGGTGCTCTTGGCCAGAGGTATCCCACCCCCCAGGAACTATCCTTCCTTGGGAGGTGATCACCCATCTCCAAAGACCCCTTCTTATTCTCCTCCTTCATTTTCTTTGAAGTCCATGGATATAGCACAGTCTTCCCCTTCTGCGGTTCCCTTTATGGATCTCACTAAGGAACTGCAGTTGCCTTCATGGCAGGAAAGCTTTGCTACAACCCAGGATGTCAGTTGTGACATGCAAAGTTTGCTGCTCCACAGCCATCCAGGGACTCCGGGTCATCAGTCTAAGCCACTTAGGGGAGGAGTGACCCCTGTCGTAGACATTCACTCCTCTTCAGGTGGACCAGCCTTCCAACTGATGGAGAAGGCTTTTGCTGCTGCTGGTGATACTGGACTGTCTATCTCTCTGCCCTCCTCTGGTACATTGGTTTCACAAGTCGCACCGAGTGGACACCGGGTGCAAGGGCCTCAGGACATATTTCCACAGGAAACCCCTTTTCTGCTGTTTTCCCCAGCTTCTCCCACTGAGGAAGCCCATTGATAAAGTTAGTGTAAGAGGAAGCACATGCACTCCACATAGGAGTACCTCACTGAAGACACAGATTTTGATGAGTGGGAAGGATCCCCTCGGTCATCCTCTGAGGTATCCTTTGGTGATATCCTCGAATTCCTGAAACAGAGAGGTCACTGGCAGTCTTCTAATCTGACATCTGTGGAATCTGTGTTCCTGCAGGCCTTTCACGCCCAGCCCCCTACCTCCTGGGTTATTCCACCTGCCAATAATCTTGTCCGGCTTATCATGCAGCATGCTTGGAGGACTCCTGACACCATCAAAGCTATTCCCCGGAGGCCAGATAAGATTTTGTCCCCTCCTGCTATGGATGTCCATTGGTCAAAAGGTCTTCCTGTGGAAGCTTTGTGGTGGCAGCCACAACAAAAAAGGATCTGGCAGAAGAACAAAGCCAGAATGTCCATCCGCCTAACAAAGAGTCCCGGGCCCTGGACAGGATAGGGAAGTGCACCTTTGCATCAGCGACCTTTACTATCAGGTCCCTGAATTATATGGCACACTTTACCAGGCTTCAAAGAGATCTGATTTCTGAGCTATCTGAAACCTTGGCTGGTGCCGTGTCTGATGAGGTCCATGACAAAGTGGCCTCTCAGCTGGCCACCAGTGAGTCAATATCTAACTCCTCTATGCGACTGATATCTCATGCATCAGAAGGAGCAGCTAGAGCAGCGGGTTCAGCTGCGGTCCTGAGACGACATGCCTGGATGCTCTTGTGCAATTTCGCTGAACCCTTTAAGGCTTCCTTTCTTAATGCTCCCATTGAGGCCTCCTTGTTGTTTGGACCCAAAGTTAAGAGCACACTGGCCAGATGTGAACAGGATGGTAAGACCCTTTCTGACATTGGTATCTGTTATTCTTCCCCTCAATGTGTTTTCTCCCGAAACCAAAAGAGTGAGAAGATATGGTTCAAGAAATCTCAGGGTCCTTTCTGTGACAGACAGGCTGAGTTCTCCCCTAGAGGCAGAGGGGGAAACTCACAGGGAAGATGCTCCTTTTGGGGCAGAGGGGTCTGCATAACCAGGGTTCCAGGGATTCTTTCCCAGCCAATCCTACCAGTGCTCCTGAAGAGCGGCCCAACTCCTTTCCTCTGGAGGTGGTTGGGGGACATTTCTCCTTGTACCCTTCTGCCTGGATAACCATCACCACCGATTCTTGGGTACAAAGGATTATAACCAGAGGTTATCATATCCCCTTTGATCTTTGTCCTGTCCCTTCAAAGAACCTTCCCGATGTTCCACCCAGTCAAAGGGAAGAAGCAGCATTGGAGATAGAAAAGATGCTAAGAGAGTCATCCAAATAGTCCTTCCAGACCAGATAGGATCCGGATTCTACTCAAGACTATTTTTGGTGCCAAAGAAAACCGGGGACTGGAGACCAATTTTGGAACTCAGTGTATTGAACAAGTTTGTGAGAGTACAAAAATTCCGGATGGCCACAATACAGTCTATCCTCCCACTTTTGGAAAAAGATGATTGGATGTGCTCGATAGATCTTCAAGATGCGTACTACCACATAAAAGTGGAGAGGCCATCAAGAAGATTGCTGTGCTTCCGTGAGGGAGCCATTCACTACCAGTTCAGAGTACTGCCCTTCTGACTCTCTACAGCCCCCAGAGTGTTCACAAAGTGCATGGCAGTTGTCCCAGCTCACTTGTGACATCAAGGATTCCAGGTGTTTCCATACCTAAACGACTGGCTCATTTCCGCTCCCACCAGACATGTACTGGAAGAAGCCCTGGCATACTCTCTCCTCACTGCACAAAGGCTAGGCATAAGCATAAACTGGCAAAAATCCAATCTTACCCCATCCCAGATGACAGAATTCATAGGGGTTATCTTGGACACAAAGAACTGCAGTGCTGCCATTCCAGAGCTCAGAATTTTAAGGATAAAGCAACAACTGATTCCAATCCTTTCAAGGGAGAAATCCATGGCTCACTCGGTTCTACAGCTGTTGGATGCCATGGCAGCCTCCATCACCATTGTCCCCCTGGCCAGGTTTCACATGAGGCTTCTACAATGGCTACTGCTCACCCAAGGGTATCCCTTTCAGCATCCTCTTTCAGCCATGATTCGAGTAACCTACAGGTGCAAACAGGATTTAAATTGGTGGATGACACACAATCTGTCACAGTGGTCTCGCCCCTTTTCCCCCCAACAACCCAAGGCCACAG
Organism: Protopterus annectens; assembly: GCF_019279795.1. Classification (NCBI taxonomy): domain Eukaryota; kingdom Metazoa; phylum Chordata; order Ceratodontiformes; family Protopteridae; genus Protopterus; species Protopterus annectens. The sequence continues at coordinate 1,323,817,358 of NC_056729.1, forward strand.
TGACCACGGACGCCTCCCTGATGGGGTGGGGGGGGATATGTCAGGGACAGACAGTCCAAGGCACTTCGTCCGAACTAGAGGCCCATCTGCATATAAATGTTCTAGAGGTGAGGGCGGTGCTTCTGGTGTTGCAAGCATTCCACTCCCTGCTGCCGTCTGGGACAATTGCACTTCAATCAGACAACATGGCGGTGGTCTGGTACATCAACAAGCAAGGTGGAACCAAATTTTACCCCCTTTGTCGAGAGGCCATGCGGATATGGCAATGGGCGATGGCTACCAACCGTTTTCTTCTAGCAACACACATTCCCGGGAGTTCCAGTGTGATTGCTGACAGACTCAGCAGGTGCATTCTTCAACCTCACGAGTGATCCTTGAATCCGTTGATAGCGGCGGAGATCTTCCACCGCTGGGGCCATCCTTGCTGCGACCTCTTTGCATCCCCGACCAACTACAAATGCAGCAACTACTTCACCCTGATTCCCCCTCTGGATCAGTCACCCAGGGAAGCTCTAGTCCATGATTGGCCCTCGGGTCTTCTTTACGCATTCCCACCCTTTTCCCTCATTCCCCAGTTTCTGAAGAAAGCCTGCCAGTTGAAGAGCAAGGTGATCCTCATAGCATCATATTGGCCTCGACAGATTTGGTTCCCCTTCCTTTGGCCTCACCTACTAAATCGACCATGGATTCTCCATCTAACCCTGGAGTTGATCTCACATCCACAGAACCTGATTCATCCCAATTTGAACAGCCTGAAACTCACAGCTTGGCTGCTCCAATTCCCTTGATTGCCAGGCATAACGATCTTTCTTTACCAGTATGTGACATTCTCATTGCATCTCATAAGTCTTCCACTAGAATTACTTATCTGAGCAAGTGGAAAAGATTTACCTGCTGGCTGAAAGATAAACAAATAGATCCATTCTCAGCACCAGTGTCGATAATACTAGACTATCTGGCCGACCTTTTCCAATCGGGTCTATCGGCCTCTTCCATTAGAGTTCATTTGACTGCAATTTCTAATTTTCATGAGGGTGTCCAAGATTCCTCTCTTATGTCCCACAAATTATGCAAGACCTTCATAAAAGGTGTGAATCATCTGAAGCCACCTTTTAGAGAAACTATTCAACCATGGGATTTATCATTAGTTCTACAAGCTCTGACAATGCCACCTTTTGAACCAGCCTCTTCTTGTGACCTCAAGCATTTGTCATGGAAAACCTTGTTTCTGGTCGCCATTACTTCTGCTAGATGTATTTCTGAGCTTCAAGCTTTATGTATCAAGAGTCCATACTTGATTTTTTCATAGAGCTAGAGTGTCTCTGAGAACTAATCCATCATTTCTGCCAAAAGTGATCTCTGAAATGTCCATTAATCAAACTATTGAATTGCCAGTTTTCTTTCCCAATCATTCAAACAGAGGAGAGTATTGCCTACATACCCTAGATATCCACAGGCAAATCCGTTTTTACTTAAACAGGACTAGGTCTTTTTGTAAATCTGACCAGTTATTTTTGTCCTTTTCTGGACCTAGATTAGGATCTGCTGTTACTAAGGTCACATTAGCTAAATGGTTGAAGAACTGTGTGACCTTCATTTATACACAACGTAATATCTCGTTGCCTACTACCATGAAAGCTCATTCAACAAGGTCGGTGGCAACTTCTGCTGCCTTCCATGCCAGAGGTTCTTTACATGACATCTGTGCAGCTACAACTTGGGCTACGCCTCATACCTTCATCAATCATTACAAATTGGATTTGGCCTCCAAGGGAAGAGCATCTTTCAGTACTATGATGCTCAGGAATGTCCTTCCATGATAGCCTCCTAGGAATAGAGGTAGCTGGGGACTCTGTCCCATGCATAAGGAATGAATGAGGATTAACAATATCAGATAAAGATGTTATGTCTTACCATAACATTCCATCTGTACTGTTGATCCTCGTTCAGTCATTACGACCCTCCCTCCTTCCCCCTCCTGTGGTTTCTAGTGGATCTCACCATCCGGTTCTCTTAGGTTATTTGACCAGAGGTAGCCTCTACCTTCTTTGACTTGCAAACTCAATCTGAGGTAACAGGGAGAGGGGGATTGCGGTTAAGAGTTTAGCTCGAGAGTTTGACACTGACACGAGCTTGGAAAATGGCCGGCTCGGTTCCGAGGACAGAACCGATACCCATGCGTAATGACTGAACAAGGATCAACAATACAGATGGAACATTATGGTAAGACATAACTTCTTTATATATGCCTTCTGGGAACATGACTGCAAGGAAGAAGAGTGATTTACTTACGCATATAACAACAAAGCACATGATAGGGGGTTAAATTAACAAGACTGCATTTAGGACATGATGACTAGGGGTAGATGGGTTTTCAGTGTTTTAGCCTTCTCAATGAGGAACAAGTCAAGTAAAGAGAGAGATAAGGCAGGGGTTATACTAGTTACAAGCATGGAAGAGTAGGCAGTTGCACGTACTGCTGTCGGGGACCAGAGCAGGCTACTGCCATAGTGATCATGGTGATGATGTTCTGGAATTTCTGCGAATAGTGCAGTTACCTTTCAAATGTTAGATGCATCATGACCACTGATTATTTTATTTTTCTTGGGAAAATACTGATAAATGCCATCCCAGTATCATTTGAATATTGAAAAAATGCAAGATTGCCATTGAATTTGGCACTTAAGTCCACAGCAGTCCCTCATGATAATTAGATTTTTTCTTACATTTGCTACTTATTATACTGACAGATTGCTAAAATCCACCTATCAGTGTCTCCTGAAGCTGTCGGTGTTCATCAGTCACGAAAGTCCTAAGGACAATATATTTCAGTTCAATAGCTCATGTGTCCACAGTGACCTTGTTTAGGTGGTTTTTCATCTCTGACCTATTCTCTGAATGAGAGAGACTGTCTATGTGTGTGTGTGTGTGTGTGTGTGTGTGTGTGTGTGTGTGTGTGTGTGTGTGTGTGTGTGTGTGTGTGTGTGTGTGTGTGTGTGTGTGTGTGTGTGTGTGTGTGTGTGTTTGCGTGTGTGTGCATGTACATTTGTGTACATTTATTTGTGTTTTTGTTGTCAGAATTACAGACTTCCAAACTGATCATTTCAGTTTTCTGATCTGATGTTGTCGATTTTCATTCTCCTCTCAAATTATGTGTTTTGATCGGAACCATCAAATCCAACTCAGCCATTGCAAAAGTTTGTGGCAATCTAGAACTCTCAAGCTTCTCCCTTACCCAGAATGCACCAACCCCAATTACCTCAGATCTCATTTCCCACTTCCAGCGAAATATATGGTTGCTAGTCTCACTGTTGTGTTTCTAGATTGTTTTTCTCTTTTGTCTTTCTTGTATTAGTGTATGCTATAAAGTAGTCTTTATAATTACTCTGTTATATAGTTAGAATCTTTAAAGTTCACAGTTTTTTTTTGTTTTTGGATTGTGTTCCTGTCATTGTTATTGTTTGTTAGTAGTTATTAGAATATTTTGTTAAGATGTTGGAAAAAGATAAAAGCCTGTCGGGTTTTAAAAAGTGTGGAAAATGTGGTCAGAAAATACCCTTTGCTGACACTCATGTACTGTCTTGGACCCCTTCATCTCCAAGAAAACTGTTCAATCTGTCATGTGTTCAGCTCAAGGGCTCTGAGTGAATGCAAAAACAAATTAATATTGAAGGGTTTACTTCCTTCCTCCTCCTTTGTTGAGGCATTATCTGGAGTTGCTAAAGAAAAATCTATGAACATTTCTCACACTTCTCCAAGTACTTTCGCTGCTTCTTCTAAGTCCCTGGAGAAGTCTTCGAAAAGGTCTCTTATGGATCCATCTGTTCTCTCAGATCCTAAGAAGAAAACACCAAAATCTACAGATCTGAATTCATCCTCAGATCCGAGACATATAAAGAAACAATCCTTGGATCCAACTGTCTCTTTGGATTTGACAAGCTTAAAAATTAAACACACATTGGATCAGACCCCATCGGATCCAACACATAGACCTGAGGATGTGGTAGTTTTACCCAGAACAAAATACTCTCCCTCAGTGGACCGAGGTCCCTACAGAGTTCATTCCCCCTTCTTAGACAGGCCAAGATCTCCTTCAGAAATGTCCACTCACTCTTTCAGAAGCCTCACAGAAGATGATGTGGAGAGCTTAGTGAGAAAAATTCTCTCAGCGCAGAGTCAGTCTTTGTTACTTCTGGATCCTACCCCTTTGGGTCAGGAGATCCATACTTGCAGCACTCCATCTTTACCAATTCCTCCACTGACTCCTTTCAAGGATTTGGAGCCCTTGGATCTGAGTTATCTGGGCCCATCTGCTTCAGATCTGAGAATTCCTTTGTCCTCGCATCCAAGGCTTGCTCTGAGCTCTTCTGTTCAGCCAGATGTGGACAGTTCTCGTAGACGATTCTACCCTGTCAAGTCTGAGGTGCTCACTCATCTCAGAGTGTTTTGGAGCTACCTGTACACCTGAGAGCTTTGGCAATGGTTAGTTCATCTCTGACTTCAGCCTCTGGTGGACTGTTATTGGGGCAGGAAGGGGCAGTGGATCAGAGACTGACTGCCTCGGATCCAGAGTCCTATCCCTTGCTGGGGCAGTCTGCCTTCGCAGTCATGGAGAGAGCTTTGTCTGTCCCCCTGACTCAGATGGCACCTACCCCCTTGGATCCTTGTCTACATCTGTACCATCTCTGCAGTCTCAACTATCCTCCCCACAGGAACAGCCAGTACTGAAATCCCAGTCTTTCCATTAGGGTATCCCTACATCTGCTGACACCTCCCCAGAGTACCCTGCTGAGGAGGTCCCTAAGAAGAGAACATGCAAGAGGAAACATTTAGATTACATGCAAGAGTAAACATTTAGATTCCCCTGAATTTGCCACTGAAAATACAGATTTTGATGAGGGTGAAGGGTCCCCATGGTCACCCCCTGATGATGTCTCATTTTAAGACATCCTAGAGATCCTAAAACAGAGAAGTGGCTGGAAGCCCAACAACCCATCATCAGAGGAATCTGTTCTCCTGGAGTAGTTTGGTACTGGCCCATCTACCTCCTGGGTTACTCTGCCCACTGATGATCTCATTACCTTGATCTTGCAGTGGGTGTGGCAGGATCCAGACACCACTGAGCCAATCTGCAGGAAGGTGGACAAAATCATGACAGCTCCAGAGGATAAGCAGTTTTGGTCCAAGGGTGTGCTTGCTGATGCCATGATTATGGTGGCGGCCACTAAGAATGAACTTGTGGAAAAATTTCCTCTGTTCATCCCCTCAACAAGGAGTCTCAAATGATGGCCAGATTCAGGAAGCATGTCTATGCTTCAGCGACCTTTGCATTAATGTCATTGAACTATTTTGCAAACTTTACAAGACTACAGTGGGACCTAATTAAGGAGCTATCAGATACACTCTCCATTTATAAAGAGGTGAAAGCATCTGTCATCTCTCAGTTGGCTACCCTACAATCAATATCCAACTTCTCCATAAGGCTCATTTCTATTCTAACAGAAGGAACCTCTACAGCTGTGCGTTCGGGTGTTGTCATTAGGAGACATGCCTGGATGTGATTATGTGATTTTGTGGAGCCCTTTAAATCTTCATTTGACAATGCTCCTTTTGACTGAACATATCTTTATGGCCCCAAGTCTAAAGATACTTTGTCAAGGCGTGAGAAGGGTGGAAAGACCCTTTCTCCATGGGTGTACATTTTTCTACACCTTAAAGATCTTTTTCAAGGAATTATTGAGGCACAGGTAAAATGTGGTTAAAAAATCCTAAGGATCTTTCCAGGATACACGTGGAAGAGGTTCCCCCAGAGCGAGAGGGGGGAACTCAAATGGTAGACGCCATGCTCATGGCAGAGGTGCCCATAAAACCAAGGTTTTAGAGATTCTTTCTTTGGTAAACCTTTCCACTACTCCTGAAAGGAGGGTTGCTTGTCCCCTACTGGAGGCAATCGGGAGTTGTTTGTCCCTGCACTGGACAGCCTGGCTAGAAATAACAACAGATGCTTGGGTGCAGATGATCATTTCCAGAGGTTATATAATATCATCTTCCCTTTATCCACCCATTTCAAGAAAATTCCCTGGTGTGCCACTCAATCAGAGGGAACAAGCAGCAATTCAAATTCAAAGGCTGCTAGAAAAAATAGTCTTCCAAAAGGTTCCCCCAGACCAGTTAGAAATGGAACTTACTCAAGGTTTTTTTTTGGTGCCAAAGAAACCAGGGGACTGGAGACCAATTCTGGATCTCAGCATCTTAAACAAATAAGTTCAAAAGACCAAGTTCCAGAATGTCATGGTTAAGTCTATTCTTCTGTTTTTGGAAAAGGACAATTGGATGTGCTCAATTGATCTTCAGGATGCTTACTATCATATAAAGATGAACAGATGATCCAGGAGATTTTTATACTTCTGGCTGGGAACCAGTCACTACCATTTCAGAGTTCAGCTCTTTGGTCTCACCACAGCCCCCATGGTGTTTATCAATGCATGACAGTTGTAGCAGCTCACTTAAGACTGCAGGGATGCTGGGTGTTTCCATATTTAGATGAAGGCTTATCTCCACCCTGACCAGGCATCAGCTCATTCTGGCAAGAGAAAACGTGATCCAGACATGTGCTCTACTAGGAATAACCATAAACTAAGAAAGGTCGCATTTAGAATCAAGTCAAAATCTAGAGTTCATAGGAGCACTGCTCGATACAAAATTAATTATAGCCTCACTTCCCATATCCAGAGTTCAAACAATAAGATCACAAGTAAAAAAGATAGTTTGCAGTATCAAAATGTCAGCCCACTTGGTCCTTCAGACATCGGGGTCAATTTTGGTAGCGTATGTTGATTTGCTTATACCTCTGTACTAATCCAACAGTAGTTTCTGATAATAGTGACTGTACCCTTCAGATGTCAGAGCCAGATTGCTATATCAGTTGCAGACTATCTTCAAGGTGACCCTTTCCTACTCCAGTTTAGACACAGACTATAATGGGTGACTCATTTGGGAAGGTTAGGTGAATAACTGTATTCACTTTCCTCCCAGAAAGGCATCTTAACATTGCCATGCATTAAGCATATTATTCAGTGCTGAAAGTTAAATAATTCTATTCATTGCTATTTTGAAGCAAAGTATCAGCCCTGGCAACATTTGTAATTGTTTATTAGCCCTGCAGTGTTTCTCCGTCCACTAGTACTCGTTTATCACCACCTTTCTTCTTTTCCTCCTTTCTAAAATTGCTGACCAAAGCTGCATTGCATTACTGACACTTTTTCATTGTCTTGAATTTGGCCTCATCAAAATTTCTTAGCATCCATTCATGGAATAATCCCCAAAGAAAAGTTTTTTTTCTTTTGCCACCATTTTGCTTAAGCATACCGTAAAATAAAATCACTGAACAATTACTGTTTTTTTATACATTCTTATACTAAGTATCTCTGTTTAATGTCCTTTACTTTTCTTACTTAACTTTAGAGATATTCTGTTTTATTCTTGATTCATTTTAATTGATTGCACAGTAGCTACATTAAATTGAAATAATTAATCTTATACATTTATACTGGCCCATAATCTATGTTATCCTAGAGGTTAATAAGGACATCAATCCTTTTGCTTCCCTGAATTAAAAAAAAAGAAAACGTCAAATTTATTTTAACAGGTTCAGAAAGGAAGACTGATTATAACTGATCATAGGATAACTCCATGTAAGACACATTCCACATTTCATTGGACTTACACTCTGTACTAAACAGAAAGCAAAGAGAACCCCATTCCTGTCTGCATCCTTCTTAAAGTAAGTCCTAGGTGCTGCACTTCACTAAGGCAATGTATGACTTAGGCTTCCCTGTGTAGAGTTTGTATGCACTTGGATTTAAGGAACTAACACATTTCTTCTGCTCTCTGCTCAGTAGTTTGTTGGACTCCATCTTCTGTTTATTCCTCAGTAAGTTTTCACAGTGTATCATTCCTTTTACTTTACCTTGGCCTTTTTTGACCATTACTCACCCCTTTACCCGCACAAAGCTATTCTAGCATTCTTAGTGGACTAGTTTAAGTATATGATATATACTTTGTCCTCTTGTAACTGCTGCCTTTCTTTTTGATATCCTTCTCTTCTCTTCTCTTCTCATCTCTTTTCTCTTCACGTCTCTTCTGTTCTCTTCCCTTCCCTTCCATTCTCTTCTCTTCTCTTCTCTTTTCTCTTCACGTCTCTTCTGTTCTCTTCCCTTCCATTCCATTCTCTTCTGTTCTCTTCCCTTCCCTTCCCTTCCATTCTCTTCTCTTCTCTTCTTTCTCTCTCTCACCCCCCCAGATGATCAAGTGTCTGAGCTAACTAACATAACTTGCCACAGGACCTTCCTTTATTGATACTTTAGGAATCCTGTAAGGGTTAGGGGGGCAGCTACACTCTGCTCTGCCATACCACATTGCCACCACAATATCATCATGTTTATTGTAATTTCACCACTCCCACAACTCCCCTCCTCCAAACTCCTTTGCACATTATGCTAACACACCCAGACAACTACCCTACCACACATCAGATAATAGATTTACCCAACCCACCAAACACAAAGCTCATACTTGATTTACCCCTCTCAAGAGTTACATAATAGATTGTCAACGTAGCCTAATCTCTAGGTGACATTTTATGTTATATTACACATTTTAACTCCACTAGTAACAATAACTGTTGCATAAATAGATTGGACTCTTTTCCCTTTCTTCTTCAATTAATTACTCTCTAATCTTCCCAGACTACAATAGGCACCCTGTAATAGTACCCTAACTATAGCACCAGCAATCTCTCCTCCTTATCGCTCCTACCCACTTAACCACTTCTATTCATAGCCTACATTTACTACCTAGTGCTGTCTATTTGTTCCTTTGCAAGTCATCCATTATTCATTTTGATTCATTTGCATCTTGGTCACCACTTATCATTCCTTCATATACCACTTAAATGATGTACATTCCTCAACATTCCTGGCTGATACTGCCTCCCCCAAGACGGTCCTCCTAGGAATACCATTATTCCTGTATGTCCTAATCACATGCCTTAGACCATTACTCTACTTCTCAGACACCATCCCAACAACTCTCTCTTTAACTTCCATAGCCAATGCACCAGTGAATATTCAATCTCTAACTGCTATACCCCCACGCACGCACACACACACACACACACACACACACACACACACACACACACACACACACACACACACACACACACACACACACACTCTCTCTCTCTCTGTTAAATTCTTAATCTATATTTTAAGGAGAGAAATCCTTATAAAAATCTATTTACTGAAGAATGCAAAACCTCCTCAAAACAGGTTTAAAGACCCCCCATGCCAAACTTTATCTAGCCCCAAAAGTTCAGCTTCCATGGGATATTCACCTAGCACTTGCCCCCATTACTCCTGCCAGACAAACAATCCTTTGCAACAAGTAAATGTCAATCAAAAATCCCTAAAAATCAGCTGAAAAAGGTACCTGCAACATCAGCAATAGATGGGCCATAATAGAAGTCTGGTTCAGTTTAGAACAACCACATAATGTTGCATTATTGGAAACCTGGCTGAAAGATGACTTCTGCCCTTTTATTTTTGTTTAAAATAACTATCATTTACAACTATCTAAAATAATTTAGAACATAAATAGAAGAGGATTATGTATGCTTTTCATCAGAAAGACTCCATCCATTTAGCTTATACAGTAGGGTTGTTACCTTTCTATGTGCCAAAAACTGGACGAAAACCACATCCCCTTGTACTACTCACAACCCCACCTCTCTCCACCTATTTCTTGCCCACTTTCCTGCCCATTTTATGATGTTAACATGGACATTATTGTGAAGTTGTATGCCTTCTTTTATTTTTTCCCTTTTTAGGAGGTCAAGTGTCAGTTTTCAATGTATCCCTTTCGCATTAATGATGCTTTTCAATTAAAAAGTTATTCCAAAGCTGCATTTTTTACAGATAAACAGAATAAGACAGCATGTAAAGTGCTTTCCAGACTAGCAGGTTAACATTCTGATTTCCAGGTAGTCTGGAAAAATACTGGATACATGGCAACACTATTATATGCTATCAAAATGGCAACCCTCCTGACAACAAATGTCCTAATAGGATCCTTAACCATAATACAGTGGGTAGCTGTCTCCATCTTTCTGTTGCCACTGTTTACATTCCTCCACCATCAACCATAACTTTAATACAATTCACCTTACCTAGTTTGTTGCCAAAGTTTTAACACAAACAGAAATGGAGGAGGACAAGGAGCTATGCTGTTCATCAGAAAGACTTCATCCACTTAAATTTTATCTTACCAAAATAGCAACTCTTCTGAAGAAAAATGCCCCAACTGGATCCTTAACTATTATATACTGCATAGCCATATCCATCTACCTGTTGTCACTGTTTATATTTCTCTGGCTTCTACCATAACTTTTTTACAGCAAACCTCACTTAGTAGTTTTCCCTCAAAGCTTTAACACAAATTGTATTATACTTGGGGACTTCAGTATTAATGCTATTGAGCATAAGGCTAATAACATAAAGAAAATACTCCATATGTTTGGTCTTGAACAGCTATTATAGTAACCATCTAGGCCAAATGTTCATATAGGAAACCACACAATACTAGACCTCATAAATACAAATATAAATTGCAGGTGGTCTAACAATGGCACCCAACCCAGCTCCATTAGTGACCATTACCCAATAATTTCTTCCTAGTCTTTCAAAACCAGGAAAAGTGCATCCAGAAAATCATATGCGGACAATTACTCCAAAGCAAAGTTAAGCCAGCTGAACTATCTGAAGAACTTGTCTTATTTATATACCTACAAGACCCTATGCTGTTTTTCTTCACCAGCATGATTTCCGGATTCAGGAAACCATTTTCCATTCTATTAAAAGAAGGCTCAAAGCTCAGTCAAGCCCCTGGTTAACCAATAGCATAAAATACAAATGAAGCAAAGAGTCTCTGCTTGAAAAGCAAGAAAACAGGACACCACTAACTAAAATATTAATTAGGAATTCCTTACTCTCAGAAGATCAAGTAGGGTAACTAGAAAATGCCATACCTCTAACCTTAAGATAAAGACAATTTCTTTGGTTATCTCAACCAATGATTTTATGGAGGGAAAGTAAAACAACTCACTGGAAACATCACAGATTCATAATTTAACCCAATTAACAAGTAGCTAAACAGTTGAACAACCTTTCCTAATGACTACAAGAATGTCCTTCTCTGTACTATAAAATATATTACTAGTTCCTTTCCTCCAAGTCCTCATACCTTCAAACAGAAATGGCCCAATTCTCCCAGATATCTTTATATCTAAGCCACATATGCAGTCAACTTTTACTCCTTCACAATATCCATTAATGAAGCCAAATGCGTTTTCTCAAAACTAAACTCTTCTGGTTCCACATTTTCTAAATGAAATCCAACAGACTGAGACCTGAAAAAATTGTAAAATTACTAATGCATTTAATTGTTTAATCTATCCCAGAAAACCAGAAAAGTCCCAACTATGCCACTCTGGTTACATAGAGGAATAAAGCCCTGACAATGACCCAGGCCACCTGAGTTTGATTTGCATCTCAGATGACTGGTGCACCTACAGATAGGGAATGACATGCCCATATTGGGGGGGGGGTGTATTGGGCATCTGGGGACGTGGATCCCTGGTGGAGACTATGGACAAAGCCAGAGGAGGCATGGTCAGTGGGGGGTAGTGGAGCTTGACTGAGCTGTTGCAGAGGTGTGGTAATAATGCCATAGATGTACATTGCACCACCCAGGGCCATACCATGCTGCCACACAGGTAAGATGGGGAGTAATAGCATTGGCCAAAGTAAGTCCCCCCCCAATAGAAGCTCAGACATGTAGATCTCCATTGCCTGCAATCTATAAGTAACCCCAGCAATTACAAGAATAAGTCTGAGGGGCATGGAAGCTGATTGTCCCAGTGCAGATGGGGCATGAGAGACAGGCTAGTTATAATGAAGGAAGTGTGGGAGAAAAGAAAAGAAAGAAAAGCCCTAGCTGCTTTCAAACATGCTGGCATGTATCATCAAAAATCCATTCACTCTCACAACTTAAAGATTACAGACCAATTGCATTTCCGGTATTTGCCCATTAAAAATACTTAAAATGATTATATAAACAACTCCTTAAACACAGTAACAGCTACAGACTGCTCTGTAATCACACTATAGTTTCAGATCCTTCTTCAGCACCATAACATCCTTACTGCCACAGAAAAGAAGGAGTCATTACTGGGCACATTGCAGGTGCTGTGAAGAGCACTTTTGGCTGACATCAAAGACTGAAGCAATACTAATTTCATGAACTTTAATTGTACTTCCCATCATGGTATTAGAAACCCAGAAAATCTGGAGAAATGAAAAAAAAAAACACAGATGATATTTATCGTAATATAAATGAGGGGCTTATTTCAACAGATGATTTCGCTGACTTGACTAGGTCATATGAAATAGTTAACCACAACCTTCTCCCTACATAAATCCTCAGCTTTGGTTGGAATACAACAACTTGGTTTGAAAATCATCTGAAAGACAGAACCTTCCAGTTTTTCACTAAATAAGATCCTCTTTGACAACGCAATACAAAGACACAGGTGTCTCCCAAGGTTTTGTCTTTCAGATGATTTTCAGACCAAGATGATCTGGTTCTGTGACACTTTTCAGTCAAAAGATTGAACAAACAAATCTGCAAACAAATTTTCCAGCCTTCTGTAAATGGCTCTTTGCAAACAGTCACTTAGTTTACTAAGCTAAAATTAATATAAAGTTATTTACACCTACAAAGAAGCTCTCATGTCTTCTAAATGTTCTTATCCACGCCTTAAAAGAGAATAGTATTCCTAATATTAAGAATCAAAAGTAACTAGGAATAATGCTTGACCCTCTAAATAAATTTTCAGTTCATACAGAAATTACCTCTAAAGTTCTTTTCCAATTAAAACTGTTATTGTATCACCCACCTTCTCTCTCCAGCATCTCTAAAAGCCATAGCCAAACATATATTAATTCACAAACTTGGATATCGATCTGTTGAGGATAGCATGCACTCAGTCTATAACTGCCAAAAAGTGCAAACCACTGAAATAAAACTGTGTTGACTTGCTGTACAAAACACACATTACTGAGATTTATTTCCCAAAACTAGCAAGGGGACTACTGTTTCTTGGAACCTTTGTATTTAAAACTCTTCTTTTAGGTTACTGCTCATTTCAGAAAACAAAATTCCCATCTCAGCAATCAAAGCTGCACATTCTGAAGCAGCCAAGATGATATTTTCATACTCCTCAGGTCAAGATTCAAACAAGCTATTAGTGAAAAAGCCTTTCCAAGAATAAGGACCAGTCTTCAGAACCACCTCCAAAATGATGTAAAAAGTAATCATACCTGTGAGACTTAAAAACAAACAAGAATTCCATTTTAAAGACCTGGAATGTTCTTGCTTCTATGCTGCTGGCTAATGTATTATTGCCTAAACTTATTCTATGCATCAAATCTCAAATGTTTTTTTAGAGCTTCCTACTCATTCCATCTCCTTGTATTCATAGATTCCTACATTCATGGATTATTACTAGGCTTAACACCTGAGAAGAGGGGGGGCTTTCTAAGCCAAGTTTCTCCAAAAGAATAATGATATCCTGTATCCAAACAGGACAATAAAGGCCATGCATGTATAAGCAATCTCTGTCCATAATGGACACGGGTGCCAGGCCTGGTGTAAATTTCCTATTTCCCATCCACTGGCCTAGGCTGTGCTTAAATTGGGTAATAGATGAACTCAGCTTCACATGGATGGGAAGCTTGTTCAATAGGAGGGGGAGTCTATGGAACACATATCTGTCTCTCCAGCATGTTCTCTTTAAGTCATAGACAAAATTCAGGTCCCTAGACCTTGTATTTCTGGTACTGTTTGACTTACGAATATGCAAGAGATACATAAGTCTTGGGTGTGCAGACCCCTTGTAAGCCAGGCATAGATCACCCCTCAGCAATCTGTAGGACCGTAAGGCACTCTGCATAAGGCAAGTTTGTTATACCTTGAATTTTTTTTGTAAGGAACCTCTGAGGTCATTCTTGTTGCTGCATTTGCCAGTATATATATATATATATATATATATATATATATATATATATATATATATATATATATATTCTCTGATTGTACATAGTATATATAGAAAACATTAATACTCAGCCTAAATATACCACTGCTAAAAATGTAAACTTTTATCTCTTCTTAGCCCTCTTTTATTTTATCTTGATTATTCTTTTGATTTTGTACATTCTCATATGCCTTCTACCTTCAGCTATGTTTTCCTTTTGCTTATGTTGACTTTGCAGTGCTTTGTTTGTTCAACCTTTTGACTGAAAAGTGTCAAGGAACCAGAGCACCTATCAGGTAAACAAAGTGTTCATAAATGCATTTAAATACATTAATCACAGCACTGATTCCAAGGAAGCAATTTAGATAAAAATCACTATCATTGTTGCAGCTAGTGAATTTACCCATGTAAAAGTCATGCCTCCCTTATAAGGATATACTAAACCGGAACAAAATTCACTACGCTTATCATGACCCATATGTTGCTGTCTTTAAGGGAGCTCTTCAAAACAAGGAAGTCATACTCTGTGATATAAAGTCGTTTGCCCCAGCTAACCACTTCACCCTTCCGACAGTTGTATAGATTGAAAAGCCTCCTAACCCAAGCTTGGAATTGGCAGCAACAGTGTGTTTTCTATGTTTAGTGAGCTTACCATAGCGACAAATGTAGGTGTTGGAAGATGTGTCTTAAAACCCCTGCATGGACGATTAGTGCTGCTCTGTTGCTATACATTTACACTCATTTCATTCTCATCATAAGTGTATTCACACTAGTCTCAACCTTTTTCATGTTTTAACCTAACTGGTACTTATTATGGTAAATGCAATCTCTAAATACTGATAGCTTAATTTTTGGTGTTGGTTTTTCTATTTATCTGTAGTGCTACTTGTATGTTATTATGTGCATGTTGCCCACTACTTTGTTTTGACCTGCTGTATTTGTAATTGTACTATCTTGGAATGTGACATTTTATTACATTGTAAACTGTTTTGAAATTGGAGCTTTTCTCCTCGTGTATTCACTGAAAATGGGCTATTCGCCCAGCTGGACTAACCCGGTTATCAAATGTCAATAAATAAATACAATTATATTATGGATCCAACACTGATGGAAAGATTTACACAATGACAGGATTCTGAGTGGTGAGATGCAAGGTAATGGGGAAATAAGTCTAATTGCCATTTGTGGATGGGCAGGCATTCACTAGCAAGTCTGTATTCATGCAATCAGTGTACTCCCAATCGTGTGATTAGTCTGAGGAATGAATGGTCAACAATGTTGAAGACCTAGGTTCAGAAGTAAGCCTGGGTACAAAGTGCAACAGAACAGAAAGGGTAATACCAAACAGAGCAATTAGCAGATAGAGTTCATTCAGAAGAAACCTTTTACCAATAGAATTCCACAGAGGATGCCTGGTCTGATGCATCTCTATGTCTTCACTGGGGATATTGCACAATCTCTCTATGTCTTCACCGGGGATATTGTACAATCTCTCTATGTCATCACTGGGGATATTGTACAATATCTCTATGTCTTCACTGGGGATATTGTACAATCTCTATATGTCTTCACTGGGGATATTGTACAATATCTCTCTGTCTTCACTGGGGACATTGTACAATATCTCTAAGTCTTCACTGGGGAAATTGTACAATATCTCTATGTCTTCATAGGTTCATAGGTTCATAGGTTCATACTAGGCTATCTGCCCAAGGGCATTTATAAGCCTAGCCCAGAGTTTTGTGGCTTTCGCCACCCCTTTAGTTTGAAGGATACTATGCCCATTATTTTGCTGTGCCTCTGTCAAGCAGTGACACTGAGGTAATCCCTGGGGTATATCTGCGATCTCCCATCCATTGGTCAAGATTTCTCTTGAACAAGGCCAGCGAGGTGCTCTGCCTCACATGTACCGGGATTTTGTTCCACAGCATAGGGAGTCTTTGAGTGATGAATCTGTCCCTCCAGCACGTCCTATTAATAACCGTGTCAAGGTTTAAGTCTCCCGCCCTTTTAGTTCTGAGGGATCTAGATTTTTTGAGGTGAAGCATGTTCATCAATTCTGGGTTGGACATGGCCTTGTATGTTAGGCACAGGTCACCTCTGAGCAGACGATAAGCGACTGAATAGAGCTGGAGTTCCTTCAGTCGGGCAGCATAAGACATATTTTTGAGACCCTTTATCCTTTTGGTGAGGAACTTTTGGGGCCTTTCCAGTTGCTGCAGGTGTCGGGTCAGATACATTCCGAATGGGGCATTGTACTCAATCATTGGTCTGATGAGTGATGAGTACAGGGGAACGATGACCTCCCTTGATCTAGATGTGAATCCCTTCATGATCAGGTGGGCAATGTAGAAGGTCTTCCTAACTACTTTGGCAACGTGAGTGTCAAACGAAAGGTTACTGTCAACCTGGGTCCCCAGATCCCTGATAACCTCTTCTGCGCTCAGTGGATTGCCACCTATATGGTAGCTAGGGGTAACCTTGTTTTTCCCGAAGGGTATGACTATGCATTTCTTGGCGTTTAACTTTAGTCCATGGCTCTGGCACCAGTTATCCATTTCTATGAGACCCTTCTGAAGGATATCTGTGTCAGATGTGTTCTCGACTATGGCACCCAGTTTGCAGTCATCTGCAAACTTTGTCAGCCATAACCCTCCTGTGTTTGCTTGTACTTCTGAAAAGTAGATGCCGAACAAGAGTGGGCCCAGGACTGAGCCCTGTGGGACACCACTTGTGACAGGCTTTGAGTCTGACATGGCGCCAGCAACTCTGACCCTGTGGGTTCTGTCACTTAACCAGTTTGCTACCCATCTTGTGACGTATGGGTTTACCTTTAAGCTGATGAGTTTTTCAATGATACCTGAGTGGGGTATTGTGTTGAAAGCCTTTGCCAGGTCGAGGTAGGCTGTGTGGACTGCCTTTCCCTCATCAATGGCCTTGGTGACTGTTTCGAAAAAGTCAACCAAGTTTAAAAGGCATGATCTGCCTTTAACAAAGCCAAACTGGGTTGGATCCAAAGTCTGCAAGTCCCCTATGTCTTTATTTATGAGTTCCATTATGATCCTCTCCATAGCTTTGCTGATCAGGCTTGTCAAGCTGATGGAACGGTAATTTCCAGGGTCGGTGGAGGCACCGCCTTTGTGAAGTGGGACCACAGTTGCCGTACGTCACTCCTTGGGTACGTATCCTGAGGTGAGGCTAAGATTAAACAGCTGTCCTAACTGCGGGTTTAATTCCTCATTGAGTCCGTGGAGCACACAACTGGAGACACCATCTGGTCCCGTGGATACTGCGTTTTTCGCCTTGGAGAGAGCAGTTCTCAACTGAGCGTTAGAGATGTTTGGGGGGCTACAATCCTCTGGTATAGATATCTCTCCTTTTGGGGAGTTTGCACTGAACCTGTCAGCCAGTATGTTGGCAATGTCTGTAGGTTCAGTGATTTTTACATCATTTTGAACTAATTCTGAGCATATCTGGGAGTTTCCTCCCAGGTTTCTGACATAGCTAAAGAAGGCCTTATGATTGTGTTTTGAGTCCTTAGCGATTTTTCTCTCAAAATTTGCCTTTGATGATTTTATGAGAGATCGTAGTTTTTTACTTATAATGATCAAAGGTGTCTTACCTTTTAGGGATTTTGCTCTATCTTGTAGTAGCTTCCTCCTTTTGTTGTAGAGCTTGTTTATGGCTGGGGTCCACCAGACTGGACGCTTGCCTTTGGTACAAAGAGTCTTTGTTTTGTTTGGGATTGCCTGATCCATGCAGTCCTGTAGGTGCTGGTAGAAGGCATTTGTAAGTGATTCAGCGGCTTGAGTAATGGTTTCCACAGGCTCGGGGGCCTTAAAAGAGACCACACTCATCTTTAGAAGTGTGAAGTCGGCTTTTGAGAAGTTCTTCACTGTGGTCTTTTTTACCTCAGGAGGGGGCGGGATGTGGACTTCCAGTGAGATTAGTTTATGATGTGATCTCACCAGTGAGGGGTATACTTCCGGTGTTGAACATTGTGACCCCATGTTCGTGATGATGAGATCAAGTATGTTTTCACCTCTTGTGGGGATGGTGACCATTTGTTCCATGGCATTTGAGTTTATGAACTCTAGGAACCTTTGGGCTAGAGTGTTGGGGCTTGAGTAGTGATCCCAGTCTATATTCGGGTAGTTGAAGTCTCCTAGTATGATGGTGTTTGGAGATACATTTATCCCCTCCAGTGTTTTCAGGAAAGCTATGTGAGGTTCCTGAGTTTGAGAGAGTGGCCTGTAACATGCTACAAATTGCAGAGCAGTCTTGCCTATGGTTAATTGCACCTGGATGGTCTCCGATGCATCGTGCATTGCCACCAACCTTGAGGTGTGGGTGTCCTTGATGAATATGGACACCCCCCTCCTTTCTTGGTGGTGTCTGGATTTTGGGGCCAGAACGCATTATATGAGGTAAAACCTGATAGTGCCGGGGTGCTCTCAGGAGCCTTGAACCAGGTTTCAGTCACAGCACAGACATCGATGTTCTCCATACTGAGAAGGGCCTCGAGTGCGTGCATCTTGAGGTTGAGACTTCTGGCATTGAGCAGCATTACCCTTAGTTTTTTTCCTTTTTTGTGTTCTAGGGTGGTAGGTTTAGAATTCGAGCCTTGCCTAAAAAAGGCACTATGGGGGTGGCAAGAGCCTTTGCCAATATCCTGAAGCCCAGGGGTGACAGGTGCAAGCCGTCCCTTGCAGCGTGGCTTGTCCAGCATGTCATCCCAGGCAGACAGACATTGGATTCCCTTTGAATGACACCAGAGTTTAAGCCAATTATTAAAGCTGATCATCTTATCTCTGTATTGTGGCATCATTCTTGGTGAAGGTAGGATACTGCTCAAGGTCAGGGTCATACCTGCCTGGGCTACATAATCAGAGAGCTCCTCTATGTCTCTTCTCATATAGTCCAGGGAGTGCGTCTCAGGTCGTTCACCAGCATGGACAATGACTGAGTCGTACTTGTACCTGCTGTTGAGAGACCTGAGTGCTTGCATTATGTGGCGGATTCTAGCGCCCGACAGGCAGCTTACTGTGACCTTCTCCTTACTCAATCTGGTGGCGGGGCGTCAGTGTGTCTGACTATGGAGTCACCAATGGCAGTGTGTCTGGCATTGTGTTTGGCCTTAAGGGCTGTGACTGTTTGGCACACTGACTATGTGGTCTATGTGTTGCATGTGTTGTGTTCTGAGGTGGTAGTTGTTTGGGTGTCTGCTTTGGTGGCCTCTGCTGTTTTGGTAGATTTTTGATCAGAGCCTCCGAGTATGTCTTTGTGTGTTTATGTGTATGATTTGAAGTTGTGATAGTACTATGTGAGACTGGGTTTGTGGTGTGTGTGGTTACCTTCACCTCCTGTCTGGTCTTGTACAATCTCTCTATGTCATCACTGGGGATATTGTACAATATCTCTATGTCTTCACTGGGGATATTGTACAATCTCTATATGTCTTCACTGGGGATATTGTACAATATCTCTCTGTCTTCACTGGGGACATTGTACAATATCTCTATGTCTTCACTGGGGAAATTGTACAATATCTCTATGTCTTCACTGGGGATATTGCACAATATCTCTATGTCTTCACTGGGGATATTGTACAATATCTCTATGTCTTCACTGGGGATATTGTACAATCTCTATATGTCTTCACTGGGGATATCGTACAATATCTCTATGTCTTCACTGGGGATATCGCACAACCTCTTTATGTCTTCAGTGGGGATATCGTACAATATATCTATGTCTTCACTGGGGATACTGCACAATATCTCTATGTCTTCTCTGGGGATATTGTACAATATCTCTATGTCTTCACTGGGGATATTGTACAATCTCACTGTTTCTTCACTGGGCATATTGTACAATATCTCTATGTCTTCACTGGGGATATTGAACAATCTCTCTATGTCTTCACTGGGGATATTGTACAATATCTCTCTGTTTTCACTGGGGATATTGTACAATCTCTTTATGTCTTCACTGGGGATATTGTACAATATCTCTCTGTCTTCACTGGGGATATTGTACAATATCTCTATGTCTTCACTGGGGATATTGTACAATATCTCTATGTCTTCACTGGGGATATTGTACAATATCTCTATGTCTTCACTGGGGATATTGCACAATATCTCTATGTCTTCACTGGAGATATTGTACAATATCTCTATGTCTTCACTGGGGATATTGTACAATATCTCTATGTCTTCACTGGGGATATCGTACAATATCTCTCTGTCTTCACTGGGGATATCGTACAATATCTCTATGTCTTCACTGGGGATATCGTACAATCTCTCTGTGTCATCAACGGGGATATTGTACAATATCTCTATGTCTTCACTGGGGATATTGCACAATCTCTCTATGTCTTCACTGGGGATATCGTACAATATCTCTATGTCTTCACTGGGGATATTGCACAATATCTCTATGTCTTCTCTGGGGATATTGTACAATATCTCCATGTCTTCACTGGGGATATTGTACAATCTCTCTATGTCTTCACTGGGGATATTGTACAATATCTCTATGTCTTCACTGGGGATATTGCACAATATCTCTATGTCTTCACTGGGGATATTGTACAATATCTCTATGTCTTCACTGGGGATATTGTACAATCTCTCTATGTCTTCACTGGGGATATCGTACAATATCTCTCTGTCTTCACTGGGGATATTGTACAATATCTCTATGTCTTCACTGGGGATATCGTACAATCTCTCTATGTCTTCACTGGGGATATTGTACAATATCTCTATGTCTTCACTGGGGATATTGTACAATATCTCTATGTCTTCTCTGGGGATATTGTACAATATCTCTATGTCTTCACTGGGGATATTGTACAATCTCTCTATGTCTTCACTGGGGATATTGCACAATATCTCTATGTCTTCACTGGGGATATTGTTTCATAGTTTCATAGTTTAGTACTAGGCTATCTGCCCTGGGGCATTTGTAAGTCTAGCCATAGTGATGTGGCTTTCGCCACCCCATGAAATGGAACAAAAATGCACAGAATAGATTTAGAATACTGTGCCTCTGTCTAGTAGTGACACAGTGAAAGTCCCCTTATATAATAGAATTAGTTTACTGTGCCCCTGTCTAGTAGTGACACAGATGTGACCCTGGGGTAAACTTACGATCTCCCATCCACTCATCAAGATTTTTCTTGAAGAGAGTTAGTGAGGGGCTCTGCCTAACATGAACTGGGATTCTGTTCCAGAGCATGGGAAGCCTCTGGGTTATGAATCTATCCCTCCAGCATGTCCTAGTCATACTTGTGCCGTGGTTTCAGTCTTTAGCTCTCGTGGTTCTGATGGATTTGGATTTTTTGAGGTGGAGCATGTCCATCAGTTCCTGATTGGACATGGCCTTGTACGTCAGTCACAGATCACCTCTGAGCAAGTGGTATGCTACTGAATAGAGCTGGAGTTTCTTTAGTCTGGCAGAATAAGACATATGTTGGAGACCCGTGATCCTCTTGGTGAGGTACTTTTGTGGTCTCTCCAGCTGTTGCAAATGCCGGGTGAGGTACATACCAAATGGGGCATTGTACTCAATCATGGGTCTGATGAGGGAGGAGTATAGGGGTACAATGACATCCTTGGATCTGGATGTGAATCCCTTCATGATAAGGTGTGCAAGGTAGAATGTCTTTCTAACCACTTTGGCAACGTGGGTGTCAAATGAGAGGTCGCTGTCGACTTGGGTCCCTAGGTCTCTGATTTCTTTTTCTGTACTCAGTGGGTTGCTGTCTATGTGATAATTTGTGGGTACTTTGTTTTTCCTAAAGGGGATGACTATACATTTTTTGGCATTTAGTTTAAGGCCATGACTCCGGCACCAGTTGTCTGTTTCTGTGAGGCCTTTTTGTAGGATGTATGTGTCCATTGGTGTATCGACTATGGCACCTAATTTGCAGTCATCTGCGAACTTTGTCAACCACAACCCTCCCATGTTTGCTTTAACATCTGAGAAATAAATGCCGAACAAGGGGGGTTCCAGGACAGATCCCTGTGGGACACCACTTGTGACTGGCTTTGAGTCTGACATTGCTCCAGCAATTTTAACTTTATGGGTTCTGTCCTTTAGCCAGTTTGCAACCCATCTAGTGGCATAAGGGTTTACATTTAAGCTGTTGAGCTTATCTATGATGCCTGAGTGGGGTATTGTGTCGAAGGCTTTAGCCAAGTCCAGGTAGGCTGTATGGACTGCTTTGCCCTCATCAATGGCTCCAGTGACTGTTTCAAAAAAGTCAACCAGGTTCAAAAGGCAGGATCTGCCCTTTACAAAGCCGAACTGGGTGGGATCAAGTGTCTGTAGGTCCCCAATGTTTCTGTTTATGAGTTCCATAATGATTCTTTCCATAGCTTTGCAGACCAGGCTGGTTAAGCTTATGGGGCGGTAGTTCCCAGGGTCTGAAGAGGTGCCCCCTTTGTGGAGTGGGACCACTGTTGCTGTATACCAGTGTTCAGGTACATAGCCTGTAGTAAGGCTAAGGTTAAATAGCATTTTTATGTGCGGGTTTAGCTCCTCTTGGAGTTCACGTAGCACGCAACCTGGGATACCGTCAGGTCCCATTGATGCTGTGTTTTTAGCTTTGCAGAGGGCGGCTATCACCTGGACATCTGAGATGACAGGGAGATTACATTCAGCTGGGATAAGTATTTCTTCTTTTGGGGGTGAGGGAGGGGAGAAATTTGCACTGAATCTGTCAGCCAGAATGTTGGCATATATTGTACAATATCTCTATGTCTTCATTGGGGATATTGCACAATAGCTCTCTGTCTTCACTGGGGATATTGTACAATCTCTCTATGTCTTCACTGGGGATATTGCACAATCTCTCTATGTCTTCACTGGGGATATTGCACAATCTCTCTATGTCTTCATTGGGGATATTGTACAATCTCTCTATGTCTTCACTGGGGGATATTGCACAATCTCTCTATGTCTTCACTGGGGATATTGTACAATCTCTCTATGTCTTCTCTGGGGATATTGCACAATATCTCTATGTCTTCACTGGGGATATTGTACAATCTCTCTATGTCTTCAATGGGGATATTGTACAATATCTCTATGTCTTCACTGGGGATATCGTACAATCTCTCTATGTCTTCACTGGGGATATTGTACAATATCTCTATGTCTTCACTGGGGATATTGTACAATATCTCTATGTCTTCACTGGGGGATATTGCACAATCTCTCTATGCCTTCTCTGGGGATATTGTACAATACCTCTATGTCTTCTTTGGGGATATTGCACAATCTCTCTGTCTTCTCTGGGTATATTGTACAATATCTCTATGTCTTCACTGGGGATATTGTACAATATCTCTATGTCTTCACTGGGGATATCGCACAATCTCTCTATGTCTTCTCTGAGGATATTGCACAATATCTCTATGTCTTCACTGGGGATATTGTACAATATGTCTATGTCTTCACTGGGGATATTGTACAATCTCTCTATGTCTTCACTGGGGATATTGTACAATCTCTCTATGTCTTCACTGGGGATATTGCACAATCTCTCTATGTCTTCACTGGGGATACTGGGGATATTGCACAATCTCTCTATGTCTTCATTGGGGATATTGTACAATCTCTCTATGTCTTCACTGGGGGATATTGCACAATCTCTCTATGTCTTCACTGGGGATATTGTACAATCTCTCTATGTCTTCTCTGGGGATATTGCACAATATCTCTATGTCTTCACTGGGGATATTGTACAATCTCTCTATGTCTTCACTGGGGATATTGTACAATATCTCTATGTCTTCACTGGGGATATTGTACAATATCTCTATGTCTTCACTGGGGATATTGCACAATATCTCTCTGTCTTCACTGGAGATATTGTACAATATCTCTATGTCTTCATTGGGGATATTGCACAATATGTCTATGTCTTCACTGGGGATATTGTACAATATCTCTATGTCTTCACTGGGGATATTGCACAATATCTCTATGTCTTCACTGAGGATATTGTACAATATCTCTATGTCTTCATTGGGGATATCGCACAATCTCTCTATGTCTTCTCTGGGGATATTGCACAATATCTCTATGTCTTCACTGGGGATATTGTACAATATCTCTATGTCTTCACTGGGTATATTGTACAATCTCTCTATGTCTTCACTGGGGATATTGTACAATCTCTCTATGTCTTCATTGGGGATGTTGTACAATCTCTCTATGTCTTCACTGGGGATATTGCACAATCTCTCTATGTCTTCACTGGGGATATCGTACAATCTCTCTATGTCTTCACTGGGGATATTGCACAATCTCTCTATGTCTTCACTGGGGATATTGCAAAATCTCTCTATGTCTTCATTGGGGATATTGTACAATCTCTCTATGTCTTCACTGGGGGATATTGCACAATCTCTCTATGTCTTCACTGGGGATATTGTACAATATCTCTCTGTCTTCACTGGAGATATTGTACAATATCTCTATGTCTTCATTGGGAATATTGCACAATATGTCCATGTCTTCACTGGGGATATTGTACAATATCTCTATGTCTTCACTGGGGATATTGCACAATATATCTATGTCTTCACTGGGGACATTGTGCAATATCTCTCTGTCGTCACATGGGATATTGTACAATATCGCTATGTCTTCACTGGGGATATCGTACAATATCTCTCTGTCTTCACTGGGGATATTGTACAATATCTCTATGTCTTCACTGGGGATATCGTACAATCGCTCTATGTCTTCACTGGGGATATTGTACAATATCTCTATGTCTTCACTGGGGGATATTGCACAATCTCTCTATGTCTTCTCTGGGGATATTGTACAATATCTCTATGTCTTCTCTGGGGATATTGCACAATCTCTCTATGTCTTCTCTGGGGATATTGTACAATATCTCTTTGTCTTCACTGGGGATATTATACAATATCTCTATGTCTTCACTGGGGATATTGTACAATATCTCTATGTGTTCACTGGGGATATTGTACAATCTCTCTATGTCTTCACTGGGGATATTGTACAATCTCTCTATGTCTTCATTAGGGATATTGTACAATCTCTCTATGTCTTCACTGGGGATATTGCACAATCTCTATATGTCTTCACTGTGGATATCGTACAATCTCTCTATGTCTTCATTGGGGATATTGCACAATCTCTCTATGTCTTCATTGGGGATATTGCACAATCTCTCTATGTCTTCATTGGGGATATTGTACAATCTCTCTATGTCTTCACTGGGGGATATTGAACAATCTCTCTATGTCTTCACTGGGGATATTGTACAATCTCTCTATGTCTTCTCTGGGGATATTGCACAATCTCTATAAGAAAAGGTATGCAGCTTTGCTGATACTAAAATATACAACATGGAACATTCTCAAAAATTCACAAAATTAAAAAAAAATAACTCAAAATAATGGATGAATGGTATGAAAATGTAGCTGAAATTCAAATAAGATGGAAAAATTCAATCCTTTCAGGAATAAAGGAAACAGCTTTTAGAACAAATAACAATCCTCTTTCTTAACCAGGTAAGTCTGCTGGACAGAGATCCCCTTTTCAGGGGCAAAATGTGAGAAACATCTGGTTAATTAACATGCTCAAGGTCACACATTAGACACACAAAGGCTGTGGCAATCAGACTCTGTGTCATAAGAACTACAGCTTAGAGCCTTAACTATTACAATAAACTGCCAACTTATCCAAAGCAGGAGGCAACTATAGATACATATATCAGTAAGCCAATATGTATGTAAACATGGTGGTAAAACAGCCATGGAAATGCTTGGGTACTAGGAGGTCTACAAAACTGTATTGCCATATGAAACTTGATATACATTCCACTTTGTAGACAGTCAAGAATATAGCACTTAAATATGGAGTGCAGTTGTACAGAAACTATTTTTCCCTGGCCAGGTCTTAGACAAGATGCAGGCATTCAAATGAGGGTGACACAAATGTTGTGCATTCTTCTCTGTAGATTATATAAACTCAGGCAAAGTTTACTATACAAAATCTGATTAAATGACAGAAGGTGAGGGACACTGATTAGAAATTCTGAAGAAGAACCTAATTTGCAAAATGGCTGCAGAGGAGATGGCAGCATCTCCTGTCATCTCTGATTTCATCCATATATTAAGTAGCCACGTTAAAGTTAGAAGTCACATCATTTCTGTGTTTTATTTCTAAGGACTTCTAATCTATTACAAAAGAAATGGATTACTTCATTTATTAGTCCAGCTGTTTAACTGTAGTATTTTTAGTAAGCCACAAAGTGCTTGGGTTTTTCTGGCCTATGTGTAGCCCCAGGGGGATAGCTTCAAAATGCAGGAATATATGGAAATGTAAACAAGCAAGACATCACTTTGAGCAATGCTTTGTCTTGAAAAAGATAAGCATGCACTCTAAAGGAAAATAAAATGAATATGAAGAAATAAAGGAAGTCAGAAAATACTAGGACAGTATTGGAGCTAAATTTCTCAGTTAAATGATTAGGGCAATATTGAAGTTAAATTTATAAGCTGTAAAGTTCAAGGAAAGTTAGCTTCATCTCAGGGTTCCATAGGGAAAATGATCTTTCATCTTTGTACCTTGAACAAAATATTGACCATTATTATAAAAAGACTGAAGCTGTCTGAACCATGAGTTTCATCTGCTGAAGGTAAATTATTAAGATTTGAATGCAAGATTATTCTCTTGGTTAAAGATAAACTGAAAAAAGACTTCTGAAAGCCAGCCCTGAAAATTATGCCTCTAACCAATTCCATTGACATGCACAGATGAAGCTCTGACCATGACCTAAGTGATCTGAGTTAAGCCAGTGACTTGGGCACCTGCCAGAGCTGGCATGAGAAGGAGATAAATAACGATGCTTAGTTTGATCACTTTTGCTCAGCAGAAGGGTATAAGATCATAATGGTGAACATAGCTGATATATGGGAGCAACAACAGTGATACAAGGTGTGTGAGTTTTGTTCCTATGTGTTTTGGGGCATGCAGTTTGAGGAAAATGTTATCATGTAGGTATGGGTGGATCCCTTGGGGTGCCATTGCTTGTCCCTAATGATATCTTCAGGACATGTCACTGGGGGTTAGAACCCTAGCCGGATGTAGAATGACAGTTCAAATATTCTGATTACCCTCTGTGGCCATGGAGGTGGCTTATGCACAATGACCAAGAAGGCCTTTTTGTGTGGACAGATGGGACTCTTCCCTAAAGATACACATCCATGATATTACTCAGTTGTGGTGACCCAGGAGAAGAGAAGAGATAGGAGATGTCCGAGCCTTGAAGTTAGAGGCAGCAGGCAAAAACTAAATAAATAAATAAGTAAATAAACAAGAGAATGACTCTAACAACTTAAGAGAGAGATTTTTTTTTTGAAATTCTGGATTTGAATATATCAAAATAACCCTCAATTTCATGGTACATTTCATTCTTCATAAATGGTACTTTATTAAGAATGGTCATAGTCTTTTTTTCAAACTGGATTCTTACATTATTTTATTAATATCACAATGAAAATAACTTCAGATTGTTAATGGCCTTCACATCCAAATTACTATTTGTATGGAAAGAGAAAATATGAAATTGAATTTGTATAAGCAGCTGCAGTGTTGTTTGAGTGGCTGTTCACATTCTACCACATTCAGGCTGCACATGCATACCCTGATGAGTGGATGGGAAACCACAAATTTGTCCCAGGGGTTCCACCTGTGTCCCTCATTAACAGGGGTGACAAGTGCTAACTGAGGTTTCTTTTTGGGGATGAACTCTTGGCCCCAGGGACATTAGCCTAGTAACCTCCTATTTTCCTATGAACATCTTGCTTTCAGCGTCATACTTTAGGCACCAGGATTATGTCTAAGTAAAAAATATAAACTTCTGGCTACACCCTCCCTATCTTAGAATCTGTTTTAAATATGCCATTGTTTTTATTGAGTGTTTTTATTGCATTGTTTTAAATGTGAAAATGTGGTCACATGTGTGATGAATGTTTATATGTGGAAATGTATCCATAACTTCTTTCATTATTGCTTTATTGATTTATTTATTTATTTAAATATTAACATTTGATTACTGGGAAAGACATCTGGGTTGGAGTTCATTTTCAGCAGAGGCATGGGGAGAAAAGTTCAAAAGTATT
This sequence comes from Protopterus annectens, assembly GCF_019279795.1. Lineage (NCBI taxonomy): Eukaryota > Metazoa > Chordata > Ceratodontiformes > Protopteridae > Protopterus > Protopterus annectens. The sequence goes on from NC_056729.1 coordinate 1,323,845,693, forward strand.
ACAAAACATTTTAAAAATAATAATTTACAGTTTTTAAAAATAATACAAAAATCAAATACTGTTTAAATAATTACACCAAATTAGACACATATGAATCATTGCTTATGAATAGATACAAATTATATGACAATGGTTTAATAGTTAGATAAATTTTAATTAGTCTATAGAGAAATTAAAGGTAAGTTAATATAATACAAACAGGAATTGCAATATGAAGTGAGAGGAAAAAAAAAACAGGCTTATGGTATATTTGAGAGAAAGCCAAGGGAAAGAAATTGATAGAAATAAGGAAGTGAATGAAGAAGGGAGAGTAAGGAGACATAAGATAAGAACAGGTATTTATTGGCATTTATGGATATGGTTTATCTTGGTGTTGAACAAGAACAGAGACAGGTTTGGGCTAGGAAGTCTTTCAGAATGTATTTACAGTTCCATTAACAATTGTTCAATATTAAGTTGCACTGAAAATGCCTTTCTGAATGCTTTGACACTTCCTGTAAGCGTGCAATGATGACAGACTGTACCACCGCTGCACTACTGCATTTTTTCCATTTAAAAGTTAGCTGATGTGTATGTTCTCAATAAGATGACCACACCTTTTGTCCTTAAAGATTTAAGACCTTTAGTAAATGTGGACCATTTGTGATTTCACTAAATGCTGCATAGAGGCTCCATGTAAGGCACAACATTTTTATTACTTTGACAGCTGGCTAGTTAAGCTGACCAATGTGGAAATCTTCTTAGTGTCATGCAGTGTCATTTAATTCTTCAGTATTTTACAACAAATCATAAGATCTGAAGAGATACCTTTGCACAGCTCTGGAATGTATTTAGTCGCTATGCTGACCATCCTCAAGTCCCTTCTCTGGTACCTATTGTGAACCCATTCATTTCTCCTCACGACAAGAGCCAATTCACTCACTCTCTGACCATGGTAGGAGCTCTGCGGCCTATTCATTTCTGCTTTGTTGACAGTGTACAGGCCCATTAATTCCCCTTGGAGCTAGAAATCAAACCGCTTATATAGACAACTCTACTGAATGACTGCATTGTAACCCATAGGCTGCATGAAGAGCTTCCTCACTTCTGTTGGATTCCATACTGCAGAGGACTAGAATACCTACCCCTCCTGGGATTGGAAGCTCACTTTGGTTACTCACACCTACCTCCCTGCCTAGCCCTTCTGGCTTCCTGTGTAACTAACTTAACACAGATCTTCTGTGTTGCAGTCAGGGCTTTAACCGCCTATGTCACAGAGCCAGGACAGCTCTAAAATTGTATGTACGGCATCATTAAATTTGTATTTTCAAATTTCCTACACTAGATTTCTGATGCCCAAGACAGGAATTTCATTTATAGCCAGTCCTTAAGAAAAAGTGTATGTGAAAAACAGAAAATGTTGCAAATTAAATGCTTTCAAAGATAGGTATACAATTCATTTTGTAATATCCATTTAATGTACATTTGTTTCATTAATGCTTTTAATTTTGGCAGCAGAGAATCTCTTTGGTTGGTAGATTTTTTTTTTAATTGAGTTTGCTGTGCAGAACAGATATGAATTAATTAGTCTGAATTGGTAGTACAAATTAATGCTTAGGAAGCAAGCACATTTGCTACACATTGTGTGCAGACAGTCAGTGCTCTTAGATGAGGTTTATTCTATGAGACAAATTAATATCTGCTGGCTGACATTTAAAAAAAACTCAGAATCCAAAGCCTCTTCAGCTGTCTTTTCGCAGTACCTTCAGATAATTAATTTTCAAAAGGGCATGTTGAAAATCCATGCCGATTCTGTTGTTTAAGAGATGTGTGATTCCTAACTAGATATAAAATACTGGGGCTATTCATTCAAAAGGAATGAAACAATCGGGGATGGTAGATAATAATTTATTGTAGCACAATTAGGCAGAAAAATGAAGTATACATGCTCAGTACTTGAGCACAAGGTAGCTGGTGTTACATTACATTCTCAACTAGCATTTACTTGATACATTTTATTTTTGTATAGGACTGTTCATCTTTTTGGAACAAGTATAAAATTAAGTTGGAAAGCTATGGCTCAATGGAACCATATTGCTGTTTTATTTTTATTACCTAATAGCAGGTGCCAAGTTAATGTAAACATTTCTACAAAATATAATTCCTGCAAACAGAAATTGTGGACTGTTAGCAACAGAGGTATGCAGTTACAGATCAATATTGTGTTGGCATCATTTTTGAATTCACTGTTGTTTACCTTTATAACTCTACTCACATATTTGTCATATTTTTTGTGGAAGTACACTTTTAAATTATTCAAACTAAAGACAGGAAGCACACGCATGTGTGCACAGACACACACACATATTCTCTCGCTGTTTAAAACACAAATATTTATTTTTATTTGTCTGCATTCACTCAGTCTGGCAGTTGGCTTAGTTGATTAAAGAACTATTAGTAAGCTTTTCAGTGGTCCATGGTTTGATTCCCTCAGCCTTATTTCTTAATTGTTTGACTCTGAACAAATCACTTACCCAGACACCAGTCTTGAGATGGGTCTGAAAAACGTCCATGAAGATCAGTGCTCTATCTCAAAACATTTATTTTCATTGCTATTGCTTTGCTGCCTAGCTGATTGTATCTCTGATTGATTGTTAACAGTGTTATTGTATGTACTAAAATGCCATGAATTCATTTTTATTTACATCTGTCGTAAATATACCATAATGAGGCAGCTAACTTACAAAAAAACCTTAGTCTACCGGGTATGCTTCTATGGTTGTCTTAAACAATGTACAGTGGATAAGAAAACAGCTGACATAAAACTACTTAGCTGCACATGCACAGTAAGCAGGTGACAAAATGATGTTTTTGCCTCTAATTTTGCAAATCTGTACATTTATTGCGATTGGTTATTCTCAAGTAGAACCAACCACGTAATTATGTAATTCTTCTGGCAGAGTTGCAACACTTTTCTTTCTGCAGAACTACAAATGGAATGTACTGTTCATGAAAACATTCTTTTATTTATTTAGACAAAAGTCATGCTTTTGATGTCACCTATCCCTATAGTAAGAATGCATCTTGTGTTCTTCATTTGAAATGTCTATTGTGATTTCAAAGCTAAGTATTAATGTTGCCCATCCATGTTTCACTCCACTGAATGTTTTTTATGTCAGTGAAGTCAGTGTTTTTGAGGGGGGCTACTGCCTCCTACAACACCCATTTGGGGGCAAGACCTCATACACCCAAACGTATATACAAATTCCACTATCATACAAACATAAAAAAGGGGAAAACCTCCTAAAAGGAGAAGAATCACTGTCAGCATACAATTAAAAACTGCTGTTTTTTCCTCAGGGCTCCTTGCTGGGAATCCTATTATTCACTTTCTACATTGTAAATCTCTAGCTAACCAGGTTTGCAGATGACTGCAGATTTGATGTCATCCTCAGTCCTCCTCTGATGGAACGAAGCTCCAAATGGAACTCACAAATGTGAACAGCTCAATACATGGGTTAAAACTAAATGCTAAAAAGTCCAATATTACCATATTTCATAGACAATTCCTTTGTTGATCTTATAGTAATCACAACATCCTGCTCCAAAATAAAAGTGTAGTGAGAGACCTTGAAACCTGAGTAGATAATTCCCTTGCCTTTGACCATCATGTTGCAATAGCAGTTAGGGAATCTTTTTACAACACACTGTTGATTGCAAAATATATTTCATCATTATACAAGAAAGTTATTACCATTTGTATTCTGCAGTGATGAAAGCTATTATCAAACATAATGCCGATTTTTGGATGTATCTTACTAGGCATATCAAGCAACTGGGATGATCTCCGAGGTTCCTAGCTAAAATGATATCAGGCAAAAAAGGCAAGAATTATTTTTATTCAGTGTCCTATAGACTCCATAATGGAAATTTGTGCCTTGCCTATTGGGTCATTAGGGATCAAGAAGTCTAAGATCACTTATGCCTCCACAAATTAGACTGCCCCTCTAACACTAGAACTAGGGATCTAAACCTGCTTCAGGAAATAAAAAAAAACATAGTGGAGAGACAGATTTGTTACACAATGCTTTCCCCTTCTCTAGAACAAGCTTCCACTCCAAATTAAATAACGTAAAACACTTTCTTCCTATAAAAGTAGTTAGACAACTAGATAGCTATGACTGACTTGTTGCTCACTGAAAAAAAGAGGTAAAGTCTAAGGGGGTACTGGCAAGGTGTAAATGGTCACAGGGACCAATTGGCTTGTATTTCCTATGATGCTGAGATTTTATGTAAACTGATCATTTGCAGTCTTATGCACACTGGTGCAATTGCAGTAGCAGTATGCCTTTATTCTGTGATGTTTACCCTTCCCCAACCTACCATAGTATCACTGCTCCTTCCTCATTTTAAGTATTTGTTTTTTGGTCCCCCTTGCCACATCATTTAGCTGACCCAGTCCCTAGTGCCCTATGTTCATGCTAGGCATACCAGCTTATCTACTAACCCCTAGACTTCCTTCTGGGGCTGGTCATGGATCTTAAGGGCATCCTAGGGGCTTGCCATTTTTTAATCCTTCCTGGAGGGGTTTCTTTAAATGCCCTACCTATTCTCAGCCCTCCCTCCTGCACATGTCCATTATGTCCAAGGGAGCATCATTACTGAATGCCCTACCACACTAGACGAGCATGCCCATCCCTCCTTGCTGCTCCATCAGTCACATGAGCAGCTAACTGAACCTGGGTCAACTTAATCATAGTCAGGGCTTTATCCTCTATGCCACCAGAGCAGCTTCACTGCTACTTACTCTTTGTAACTTATGGGGCAGTAGTGGTAATTAAGGAGGTGGGGGAGAAACCTGTGAATAATTCATAATAGAATTGCTAGCAGTCAGGTGACTGTCTCAAGACAAGAATTGGAGTGAATGTGAACTACACATAAATATTTTAGGGAGAGATGACTGAGAAAATGTGAGGAATTTAAAAGTGAAGTGAGCATAATGTACAAATAACATTAAGGCTGGTATTCATAGCTGCTTGCATAAATCAGATTGGGGTAATCCTGATGCTTATGAATGAGCGTAGCAAAGATGAGATTCATAGATACCATTTACACAAATGTGAAAGGCCTTAAAAATGCAAATGAGAAATGCAGAAAAGCATAGTATGCTAATGAGGTGGTTTTGCATTTCATAGTCCAACATCCCTGCAGTATCCATTGCATCCATTGTTAAAAGCAATGCTTCACCTTTGGTATTGTAGTTTTAATCCACAAACTTGTCTCTCCAAGTATGCACACATACTTCCCTGACACACAAATGCATTATTTTCCCAGGAGCCCCTTCATTAATTTGTGTTAAGTAAAGCACAAGCACTAAAATGACACAATTAATTATTTTGCCAAGCAATCCCTTCAGTAGTTTGACCATGTGTGCACAAACACTTCCCTGACAAAGAAATGAATTATTTCCCCAAGCAACTCCTTCAGGAGTATGTTTAGTTATGCACAAGCACCAAATGATCTCCCCTTGCATCTTCCTATTCTCTAAGAAAACTGCTGCTTACTGGTGCAAGTTCTAGGCTATTTACCTGCTTAGTATGCGAATGAGCTCATTATATATTCATGACTATGAATCAAACTGATACGCATACATGTATAGCCCCTTAACAGTGTAGTAGCCATCCCCCTATCACTTATGCACTAAGCATCTCATGCTTTTGTGATGTGGGCAGGTTTACAGCAATTTCTTCACATCTTCATATGCATGCTGACAGTCAGGGATTTGCATATCCACCTAATGCCAGTCATTGTGGATCACCAATTTGAAAATGTGAAGCCCTGGACTGTAAATACCGTCCTAACAGTCTAAGAGGAAGACTTAAAGTGCTCATAAGGTAGACTTTAACAGCACAAAGATGGACAAAGTAAATTCTCAGTTGAAGTCAACCAATAAATAATACAGGTGAAAGTTAAAGAAATTATAAGTAGCAAAGAAAAACCCTTCCACACTACCGCTTACCTAAGCCATAGGTTGATTAAAAACAAAGAAAGAGATAGCATAAAAGGATTGTTTTGTGTGAAATGTATAAAAATGTTAAAGCCTCTCAAAATATTATAATTATTAGTGTTGAGTAAGTTAGAGTTGATAAATCATCTAAATATGCATTGCACAGTGTCATGAAATAAATGATTTGGGAAATATTTATTAGAACACAACTGTTTATTGCTGTAATCATGAAATGACTGCATGATGAACTGAATTCACAAAACTGTACTATTTTGATTGGCTTAAATGCCAAAACTACATATAAAATGTGATTTGTCATTTGAAACAGTTAAAATGTGGCACAAACATTCATTATTTTCTCTGCATAGTCCATATAATTCATCTGTGAAAATTGCGCTTCTGTTCAGCAGTGGTTTATATGACAGAATTTAGAAATAATGTAAATACTATTAGCTTGTTTGATCCTTAATGCAGGCAACCTCAAGGCTGTACACCAGTGTCCTGCCTTACATGGAAATAAAGCAGAGACAAAATGAACTGAATTAATTGAAAATACAGTAAAGTGTGGATTTATCCATTTTCACACACACAGATTTTTTATGAGATCATACAGCCACTGAACCTTTTTAACAATGTTCCGGTACATTCTTAATTAAAATGCAAAAGTAATTTTAACCAACTCCAGTTTCCTTTCCATTAGTTTATTGGCCTTTTGGCATTCATCCCATTAAATATGATCTTATGTGAAACAAGTATAATATCCCAGCATTAACCATTTCATTACATTCACAGTTACTCAAATAATAATGAGGTTAAGAAAACAATTTACACAATTTGCATATTTTTTATCAGGGTAATTTATTCTTATTAATCTTCTGAGGACCATTATTATTTTAGAGGATATGTCATTGCTGAAATAAATTATCTAATTAAAATTACAATTTGCAATTGATAAGAATACGCAGGGCACTGACATAAGTTTTTTTTTTCCTACATGTAGCAGAACACATTAAGAGACACTGGTTGGTTACAGTCAAGAACATGTATTAAGTATGTCATGTTTATAGCAAAGCAGACTCAGTGAATATACATCTTGTCAGTCAATACTTCAAACAGAAAGCCAACTTATTATATTATTATATCATTGTAACTGATCTTCCACTAGCTGTTTACCTTCCCCATTAATGAACATATGTTAGTAGTACTTTAACATTCAGGTATCCATACAGACAGGGAAGTTATAAGATGTTTATTTATCACTACTGCTGTCTCTGTCCTTTGACATTCTATATTAAATAAGGCAAGTTTCCCACTTTAGGCTGATTAAGAGAAACAATCCTAGGTCATATGTATGCAGTACCATATATCTATAGCTAGCTATATGTGTATATATATATATACATATATATATATATACATCTACTTTTCTTTGTCGAAATTTCATTACTTCGAAAAAGAACAGTAGATGCCCACTTCAACGAAAGTGCACTTTCGTCTAGTCGCCGGATCGGCTGACTAAATCCCCCACACCCTCCTACTTAAATATACCAACTTGAGATCGCACTATACCGAGGAAAAGGGAATATTCCCATTTCATGCTGTACTGTGATCTCCGTACTTGTTTTTTGAAGTTTCAGTACTTCGAACAAGTGGTCTCGCACAAGTGGGTTTTCAAGTACTAAAACTTCGACCAACCAAAGTAGACCAATATCTATATCTACATCTATATCTATATCTATATCTATATCTATATCTATATCTATATCTATATCTATATATATATATATCTGGGTTCATGTCAGTTGAACGACAGCTTGGAATATCGACGCGAAAAGCATGACAACGAGAAGACCGACAAATCAAAACAGCGACGCAGAGGTAAGGTAAGTGTGCCATGTTGACGGTATGTGGGGATGGGGTGGCTTAAGTGAGTTAGGGTTAGGGCTCGGGTCAGGTAAGTGTGTAGTAGAGATATCTTTTGGGTTAGGGGTGGTTTAAGTGAGTTAGGGTTAGGGTGAGTGTGCGATAGTGACGGACCTTAGGGTTAGGGTTTGGGTTAGGGTTGTCGATAGGTGTGTATGTAAGGTTTAGTGTTGGTTTGTTAGGAGTTTGGTTTGCTTGTGTTGTGTGTGTGGTGTTTGGAGTGGGGATTTGTTTTGTTTGTTAATTTTTGTTGTTGTGGTGTGGAGTGTATGAGGTGTTGTGCTTGTGAACTGTCGGTGGTTTAATTTGTCGGAGTTTTCGTTGTCGATGTTTTGGTGTTGATATTCCAAGCTGTCGTTCAACTGACATGAATCCATATATCTATATCTATATCTATATCTATATCTGTATCTGTATCTATATCTATAGCTATATCTTTATATCTATATCTATATATCTATCTATCTATATGTATAAATAGACAGATATAGATATATATCTATATAATCTCTCTCACTCTAAATATATATACATAGGTTCATAGGTAGGTACTAGGCTATCTGCCCAAGGGCCTAAGTAAGCCTAGCCAACAAGATTCCCTGGCTTACGCAACCCAAGAAAGTTATTTTCCTGTGCCACTGTTGAGCAGAGCCACAGAAGTGATCCCCGGGGTGTATTTCCTATTTCCCATCCACTTATCAAGATTTTTCTTGAAGAGTGCTAATGAGGAATTTTGCTTGACATAGATGGGTAGCTTGTTCCAGAGTATGAGAAGTCTCTGGGACAGAAATCTATCCCTCCAGCATGTCCTCTTTATTGTGGTGACAAGATTTAGGTCCCTAGAGCATGTAGCTCGGATGGATTGGGATTTCTTTAGGTGTAGCATTTCTAACAGCTCTGAGTTTGACATAGCTTTATATGTTAGGCAGAGATCACCTCAGAGTAGGCGATATGCTACGGAGTAAAGCTGGAGTTTTTTGAGACAGTCAGTGTAGGGCATCGGTTTGAGGCCAGTAATCCTCTTTGTGAGGTACTTCTGTGGCCTTTCCAGCTGCTGCAGATGTCTTGATAGGTACATTCCAAAAGGGGCATTATACTCTATAATGGGTCTAATGAGTGTCAAGTAGAGGGGAACAATGACCTCTTTTTTCCTAGATGAGAATGCTTTTGTGATAAGGTATGCCATGTAGAAGGATTTCCTGACTACTGTGATGATGTGATTATCAAAGGAGAGACTACTGTCCACCTGGGACCCCAGGTCTCTTATCACACATGCAGTGTTAAGTAGACTGCTGCCTATGTGGTAGTTCATGAGCACAGAGTTTTTACCAAAGGGGATGACAATGCACTTTTTGGCATTCAGCTTGAGGCCAAGGCTCTGACACCAGGCATCTGTCTCAGTGAGGCCCTTCTGTAGGATGTCCACATCATTTGGGGACTTAACTATGGCTCCTAGTTTGCAGTCATCTGTGAACTTCGTTATCTAAAGGCCTTCTGTGTTAGCCTGCACTTCAGAGAAGTAGATATCAAACAGGAGAGGTCCCAGGACTGAACCCTGTGGTACTCCACTTGTCACTGATTTGAAGTCAGATTTGGAGTCTGCAACTTGTACAGTTTGGGTTCTGTCAGTGAGCCAATTGGCAACCCATCTTGTGACATAGGGATTTATACCTAGTTTAGTGAGTTTAGCTATAATTCCAGAATGAAGGATGGTGTTGGAAGCCTTGGTAAGGTCAAGATAGGCTGTGTGAACCACCTTACCCTTGTCTACATCTTTGGTGACTGCCTCAAAGAAGTTGATCAGGCTCAGAAGGCGTGATCTGCCTTTCACAAACCCAAACTGGGTGGGGTCCAGAGTTTGGAGGTTACCAATGTCTTTGTTTATGAGTTCTATGATGATACGTTCCATGGCCTTACAGTCCAGGCTCGTCAGGCTAATAGGACGATAGTTCCTGGGATCAGTGGTGGCTCCCCCTTTGTGGAGTGGGATAACTGTTGCTGTGTGCCATTCAGTGGGCACAAAGCCTAATGTGAGACTAACTAGATTGAACATGGTGCTTAGGTGGGAAGCCAGTTTGTTCTGAAGTTTGTGTAAAACGCAGCCCGGGATGTTGTCCGGTCCCATGGATGCTGTGTTTTTGGCTTAAAAGAGTGCAGCTTTTACCTGCATGGTTGTGATTACCTGGGCTCTCCATTCTTCCTGTATAGATATGGGCCCTTTAGGGGGTGAGAGGGGGGTAAAGTTAGCACTGAGTCTATCTGCCAGGACGTTGGCAATATCAGTTGGTTCTGTAATTTTCATGCCATTGTGCTGTAACTCAGAGCAGATCTGTGTGTTGCCATTGAAATTCTTGACATAGCTATAGAGTGCTTTGTGTGTGTTCTCCCTAGAATCAGTGGTGAAGTGGTGATTTTGTTTTTGTAGCTAGCTTTCGAGGATCTTATAAGGGAGCTCAACTTCTTACTGAGGCTGACCAAGGAACTCTTCCACTCATGGGATTTTACTCTCTTTTGCAACCATTTCTTTCTTTCTGTTGTTTGTTTATGGCAGGGGACCACCAGATTGGCTTCCTGTTTTTGAAGGAAAGCATCTTGGCTCTGTTTGGGATATCATGATCCATGCACTCGTGTAAGTGCTTATAGAGTGCATCTGTGTAGGATTCAGCAGTCGTAACTGTATTGTCCATTTGCATGGGTGACATGAAGCTCGCCACTTCTGTCTTAAGAAGCATGAAGTTGGCTTTGGGGAAATGTTTTACTGTGATTTCCTTAATGGAGGGTGGGGGGGATGTGGATATCTAAGATGATTAGCTTATGGTCGGATCTGACCAAGGAGGAGTTGACTTCAGGTGTGGAACACCAGTCATTCATGTTGGTAATGACTAGCTCTAGGATATTGTTGCCCCTGGTGGGGGTGTAGATAAGTTGATCCAGGGCATTGGAATTTATGAATTCCAGAAAGCGTTGAGCAAAGGAGTTGGTACATGAGTAGTTTTCCCAGTTAATGGTGGGGTAGTTGAAATCACCCATTATTAGGGTGTTTGGTTGAAACCTAATATTTTCCAGTATATCAAGAAAATAGGAGTGGGAATCCTGGGGCATGGTGTGGGATCTGTAGAAAGCTACAATTTGGATTTCAGTTTTGCCCAGAGTTAGTTGCACTTGGATAACCTCGGATGCATTATGCTGAGCAACTAGCCTGGAGGTGTGGATATCCTTAATGAATATAGACAGACTGCCGCCTTTGGTGTTCCTGGCCAGGTTAGGTGGCCAAAAAGTGTGGCATGAGTTATAGCCAGGTAATGCAGGGGTGCTCTATGGAGCCTTGAACCAGGTCTCAGTCACTGCACAAATATTAATGTTCTCCATTTTAAAGAGTTCCTCGGTGGAGTGCATTTTGAGATTTAGACTTCTAGCAGTGAGTAGCATTACCCTCAATTTTTGCTTGCCTGTTCCTGTTACAGTGGTGAATTTGTCATTTGAACCTTGCCTAAAAAAGGCACCATAAGGGCAGCAAGAGCCTTAGCCAGTATCCAGAATCCCAGGGCTGACAGGTGCAGGCCATCTCTGACAAAGAATCGTGGTCTGTTGACCATGTTGTCCCAGGCGGACAGATACTGGATCCCCTTAGAATGACACCAGAAGCTTAGCCAATTGTTGAAGCCAATCATTTTGTCCTTGTACTGTGGTATCATTCTGGGCAATGGGAGGATGCTACTCAGGGCTAGGGTCATTCCTGCCTGGGCTACAGGATTGGAGAGCTCTTCCATGTCTCTTTTCATGTAGTCCAGGGAGATACATCTTAGGTCATTCACACCAACATGGACAATGACAGAGTCATATCTGTACTTGTTGTGGAGTGACCTGAGAGCTTGGGTTATGTGGCGGATCCTTGCACCCGACAGGCAGCTGACGGTAACCTTCTCCTTGTTTAGCCTGGTAAGTAAGACATCAGTGTGCCTGACTATAGAGTCACCTATGACTAGTGTGTTGGGTACGTTGTTTTGCCTTATGGGCTGTGGTTGAGTGGCACACCGAGTCTGTAGGCTATGTGTCATTTGGGTTGTGCTGGGGGTTGGAGGTTGCTGGTGTTTCTGCTTTAGAGGTCTCTGTTGCTTGAGCAGATTATTATTGAGAGACTCTGTGAATGTTTTTGTGTTTCTATGTGAGGATATTGTTGGTGTATGTTCAGTGGGACTATGTGATGAGTGTGGTGTGGTGCAAGTGTTTACCTTCTCCTCTTGACTGTCAAGTTCAGTCTTGATTAAAGAGATATTTACCTTCAGTTTGGCTAGATAAGTGCATGTCTCACAGGTTGTGGTGTTGGGTGGTAGGAGGAGAGGGTTGTCTGTGTACATGAGGCAATTGCTACATTGCCCCAAGATGCCCAGATTCATCAGATAGACAGGAGAGAACACTGGGAGATGACCCTTAGTCATGCCTGAATAAAAAATGACTTTCCTCTACACAAGTGAGGAAAGTGAGTATAAGATCTGTTTTTCTCTAAGCAAGTGAGGAAAGTAAGTATGAAAACTGTTTTCCTCTAGGTAAAGAGGAAGGTTGAGTGCTGTAGTAATTTGTAGCTTATTTAGTGCTAATAACAAGTTCTGAACAAGTGCTGAGCATGAATAAGCAAAATCAAGTGCTAAAACTAGGAATCTGCAGCTGGATCTTGTGGTAGATAGGCTACCTAATGCTTATCACTCCCACTGATAAGCTAGAATGCTTCCCTCCAATACAGAAAGGCTTGGGGGGCTCAGAAGTTTACAAATAATCCTCGATACAGCAAATCTGTATCTGGACTAGACTAGCTACAGGAATGGTGGGACACAAGCTCAAATGCAGTCTTTTAAATCAGAAAGTTGAAAGAGATGGAAAAACTGCCCAAACGGCCAATAAACTACAATTTCTGGGTCAGAAAACATTCATGTGGTAGATAGGCTACCTACTGCTTACCACGCCCACTGATAAGCCAGAAGGCTTCCGTCCAACACAGAAAGGCTTGGGGGGCTCAGAAGCTTGCAAGCAGGCCTGGATACAGCAACTCTGTATCCGGACTAGACTAGTTACAGGAAAGGTGGGAAACAAGCACAAACATGGGCTTTTAAACCAGAAGGTTGAAAGAGATGGAAAAACTGCCCAAATGGCCAATAAACTACAATTTCTGGGCCAGAAACCACTCTTAAGGTAAATAGGCTACCTAGTGCTTACCACTCCCACTAATAATCCAGAATGCTTCCCTCCAGCAAAGAAAGGCTTGGGAGGGCTCAGAAGCTTACAAACAGTCATGGATATAGCAAATCTGTATCTGGACTATAATAGTTACAGGAAAGATGGGAAACAAGTGCAAACATGGGATTTTAAACCAGTAAGTTGAAACAGATGCAAAAACTGACAAACGGCCAATAAACTACAATTTCTGGGCCAGAAACCACTCTTGTGGTATATAGGCTACCTAGTGCTTACCACTCCTACTGATAAGCTAGAAGGCTTCCCTCCAACACAGAAAAGCTTGGGGGGCTCAGAAGCTTACAAACAGTCCTGGATACAGCAAATCTGCATCTGAACTAGACTAGTTACAGGAAAGGTGGGAAACAAGTGCAAATGCAGGCTTTTAAACTAGAAGGTTGAAAGAGATGGAAAAACTGCCCAAACGGCCAGAAAACTACAATTTCTGGGCCAGCAACCACTCTTGTGGTAGATAGGCTACCTAGTGCTTACCACTCCCACTGATAAGCTAGAAGACTTCCCTCCAACACAGAAAGGCTTTGGGGGCTCAGAAGTGTACAAACGGTCCTGGATACAGCAAATCTGTATCTGGATTAGACTAGTTACAGAAAAGGTGGGAAACAAGCGCAAATGCGGTCTTTTAAATCAGATAGTTGAAAGAGATGGAAAAACTACCCAAGCGGCCAATAAACTACAATTTCTGGGTCAGAAAACACGCGTGGTAGATAGGCTACCTAGTGCTTACCACACCCACTGATAAGCCAGAAGGCTTCCGTCCAATACAGAAAGGCTCGGGGAGGCTCAGAAGCTTGCAAGCAGGCCTGGATGCAGCAAATTTTTATCTGGACTAGTCTAGTTACAGGAAAGGTGGGAAACAAGCACAAACATGGGCTTTTAAACCAGAAGGTTGAAAGATATGGAAAAACTGCCCAAATGGCCAATAAACTACAATTTCTGGGCCAGAAACCACTCTTGAGGTAGATAGGCTACCTAGTGCTTACCACTCCCACTAATAAGCCAGAAGGCTTCCCTCCAGCAAAGAAAGGCTTGGGGGGGGGCTCAGAAGCTTACAAACAGTCCTGGATATAGCAAATCTGTATCTGGACTAGAATAGTTACAGGAAAGATGGGAAACAAGTGCAAACATGGGCTTTTAAACCAGTAAGTTGAAACAGATGCTAAAACTGCCAAACGGCCAATAAACTACAATTTCTGGGCCAGAAACCACTCTTGTGGTATATATGCTACCAAGTGCTTACCACTCCTACTGATAAGCTAGAAGGCTTCCCTCCAACACAGAAAAGATTGGGGGGCACAGAAGCTTACAAACAGTCCTGGATACAGCAAATCTGCATCTGAGCTAGACTAGTTACAGGAAAGGTGGAAAACAAGTGCAAATGCAGGCATTTAAACTAGAAGGTTGAAAAAGATGGAAAAACTGCCCAAACGGCCAATAAACTACACTTTCTGGGGCAGAAACCACTGTTGTGGTAGATAGGCTACCTAGTGTTTACCACTCCCACTGATAAGCTAGAAGACTTCCCTCCAACACAGAAAGGCTTTGGAGGCTCAGAAGTTTACAAACGGTCCTGGATACAGCAAATCTGTATCTGGATTAGACTAGTTACAGAAAAGGTGGGAAACAAGCTTAGAAAAATTTTTTTTTGAATGGAAGAAAGGAGAAACAGAAGATAATTCAAAGTTAAGGACCCAGCTGGCTTGCCCTTTATACATGTTCTCTCTGTATTAGGTAGAGTGAGCTAGTGACACTAGACTGGAATAGAGCTGGGATAGAGTTGAACAGATAGAACTTTTAAGAGTGTCTGAAGTCAAAATATGATCTCACTGTACTTGGTTGAGTGAGCAAATGAGATAGACCCAGGAGGAGTGTTCATACACAAATTTACAGGAGGGGCGGGCAATTCCAAAGCCACCAAGAGTAATACCAAAACAAGAACAGGGAGGGTGGGCGGGAAACTAACTGCAGAGATAGAGAGAGACCACAGTATTCTATGAAACAATTACATATAAAAATAAATAACTACAGCGAGACACAGACACAATATTCAATGAAACAGTTAAATAGACAGAAGAATGAAATGCAGTACAATCTTTAACACTGCAAGTTTGTATTTAACTCAGCTAGCAATGCAGTTGATTGTAGGTATGTAGCAGAAGCCAGATACTCAGGTATTCAGCAGTAATAAATTCAAAGATATTTCACTAACACTTATAAATACAGAGAAACTCTCTAGGCTAAGCGTTTAACACTGTATATCAATGAAGTGAAACACAATAGGCCCCAACAACTGCAGAGACAGAGAGAGACCACAGTATTCTATGAAACAATTAAATAGAAAAATAAATAACTACAGAGAGACACAGACACAATATTCAATGAAACAATTAAATAGACAGAAAGATGAAATGCAGTACAATCTTTAACACTGCAAGTTTGTACTTAACTCAGCTAGTAATGCAGTATATATATATATATATATATATATATATATATATATATATATATATATATATTTATATAAAATAGGCCTAGTTCTAATACATGAAAACCGATATATCCAAATACCAAATTGTTGAGATGAGTTGCACAAAACGTCACAGTAATGAAACTGCAAATAAATGAATACTGGATAACCAAGCATGAGTTATTTTCATTCAGGACGTTGCACCAGTACTAAAAAATAACAGTGATTCTGTAAGTGCGTACTCTACCAGGCAATTCTCACACGGATGTGGGTGTGCCATGGGTGTTTAACCTTTTTTCTAATGTAGAGCAATCTCTGAGTTGGTATATTTCATTTGCAGGGGTTGTGTGCTGTAGGACAGCATAGCCCCCCCCTGCAGAAATGTTAGAAATAATAGGTTACATTTTGGGAGTGCTGGATGGTAGGAGTGGTGTATTTGGGCTGTTTATTTTGGCTTTCAGGGGTTGTTGGTACTTTTTGGTTATCCGGTATTCATGTATTTTTACTTTCATTATTGTGACATTATGGTGAAATTGTCTCAGCTATTTGGGATTCGGATATATGGGTTTTCCTGTATTAGAAGTAGACCCCCCCCCCCACACACACACACACACACACATACACATATATATATATATATATATATATATATATATAGATAGATATATATATATATATATAGATAGATACACACACACACACACACACACACACACACACACATACAGATAGATTAGATAAATAGATAGATAGATAGATAGATAGATAGATAGATAGATAGATAGATAGATAGATAGATAGATATGCATGTATCAGAATAAGTATCTGTTCTGTTGATATACTATCAGGAAGTACTGCTTGAAACATATTCTTTATAGCCTGCATTTTTATGTCCTGTCCTTTCTTGTTTTACATTACTTACAGGCAAAAAAGTGACAGTGAAGATGTGTTTAATAATGTTCTATGGAACATGAAACTTAAAACAAGAAAGGCAACATCTCTCAGTTGTCTGAATTTAAAAAAAACAATAGTGAATAATTTTTACGCTGTGGAAAACAACATATTTCTTAGAAAAAATGAAGAAGTATTTTTTAACAAACAATATTTATGATGAATACATTATCCTAGCCCAGCAGTTAATACAGTGGATTAGGACTCTGAGCTGTTATCACGCTTTTCCTTTACTGTAGGATTTAAATCCTTCACATCCATGTGTCTAATGTATGACTTTGAGCAAGTCATGTGACCAGACAGTGTTCCCATCTTGCCACTGAAAAGTGAAATTTGTGTCCAGTTGATTTACCCAGTCATCAAATTCCTGAAGTAAAAAAAACACAAGGAAGTCATGAAACAATTATTATGATTTGTGGCATAGGAATAAATCAATTTGTTGTTGCTTTAATAAGAGACATTACACATTATGAAACAAGAACTTATATTCTGAAAATAGTAAGTGGAACATTAAACAGATGAAACAAGCCAAACATTTCTTTTAACAAGTTGAGTTTATTACCCTTAAATACATACTGTATTAATAAACCTGTTTCAATTTTTGGCTTACATCTCTACTTAAACAAAATATGTTGTATTATGTAAATGTGAATATTAAACTGTTAAAATCAGCTTTTTAATTTATACACAGTGACATTATTAAGATAAGGCACTGCCAGCGCTGTCCAATATTTGTCAGTATTGCTAGGGCCAGACAAAAGTTCTACAGACACATTCATCCAGGTTTGTTTGCATTCACAAAAGAGACACAGACATCATCCATAATTTACTCCTTACCAAATGTTCCTTTTATAGATTTCACGTAACTCTGCAGTTGTCATTCTTTGATCTGTACCTTTACTACATTACGGCAGCAGTTACAAAAACACCTAATTTTCAACACTCTTTACTGCATGTATCTTGCATTACTCAGGATAGGATTTTAAAACTGGCACTGATTGCACAACTCTGCAACAGTATTTGTACATTACATCAGTGTTGAATCCACTGAAGCCTATCCAGTGAAAACTAACAGACAGAATGACTATCAAACAAAGAACTTTACAACAGATATATATTGACGTTGATAGTTATATTAATTAGTATGTGGCAGAAAGGTCTGGAGACTTCCCTACACGTAATACACTTGTGTCCAAATGCTGTTCAATCTATAAATCTCAAATTGATGGACTTCAGTGAATTCATTTCAGATGAAATATATAATTTTTAGTGGTTTAATTCAATTTTAATTTTATTTAAAAATGTTAAATGTATTAATCTTTTTAACTATGTCTTGATGCTCTACTTTAAATAAAAAAAAATATCAAATTTCATTCCCCTCCCAGACTGACGCTGAAAATGATCTTTTGTGATCAGTGTTCTACTCCAATTAATAAATAAGTAAATAAATAACAGTAAACCATGCTTTAGTGTATTCAAAGATACATCCCTGTTTAGTTCTGTTCTCGACTGGACTGCCTTCATTGTGCATTTTCCTCCCTGCACTGACTTGGCATTTTTTTCCCTGGGTGTTCTGCTTTCCTCCCACTTTCTAAATACATGCATTCATTGTACTGGGGACTCTAAACTGTCCTTAGGCATGGGTGCATGATTGTGTGTTATGGAAGAAAGGCATGGTATCTTACTTCCATTATCCCCCATTGCAACGAAAAACCTGTGGATAACAATGATTGTCCATGCAGTCACTCTGGGAGTTGGCCTCAACTCCTAAGAGAGCAAGTGAGGCAGAACATAATGGGAAAAGATTACAAGCTTTGTTTTAATATTTTCCACACAATGTGATTATTTAAATCTGTTAGAAGCACAATGGAATGTTTTGAATGAGTATTTATTTTATTCCATCAAGATGAACATGCAAGGTAGATGTCATTACCAATATTAGACTTTTTGCTTGCAATGTGACTTTTAACAGTGTTTTTGGTAATATCTCATTCACTTTACCTTTTAGGAGACTTAGCAGCTTCATTCTTGTTCAACGCCCTTTCATACTGACATTTGTAAAATCCTGTGTATGTAATATTAATAAACATTTTGCAGGGTATGAAAAAGGGGTTAAATTCTAGAATATAAACTGAGTCTAAAGCATTGACTTAAGTTAAAAATAAGGATGAAATGGAGATCAAACCAGCTGTTAAAGAAGGATCTATAGTAGTTATGGATAGAATTCTTTTATCTGACACATATAAATACTATTGAGTGATGAAAACATGTACTTCATTTATGAGAAATATAAAGTTAATTCTTTGACTGCTAAGGTTATAGCACATTTTTTACGATTTGCATATGAGTTCTCTTGTTAGTAATTATTTATTTTGAACATCCTGGCATACCTATTCTCTTTGGGCTACCTAAAGTGCCTAATCTCTGGAATGTCCCCATAATGATACCAGTAGTGTTACAACAAGGTTGGGTTGCTGAATCTATATCAATATGCATAGAAAATAATTTATGCTCTTTGTTGGATCATATTCTGTCAATCTTAAATGATACAAAACAATTTGTTTCTAGTTTATACACATGGTATAGGGAGTTGGAAAGAGATGACTTATTTTGTCACTATGGATCTGAATTCTTTATTCACTGTCATCCCCAATGCATATGGGGCTGAATGTGTATGCAAATATTTGACAGCAAAGACATCCATGTCTAATGCAAGTATTAATATGCTTGTTGTTGGAATGTGTGCTTGAAAAGAATGTTTTTGCCTTTCAGCATATTTTTATTTACAGAAGATAGGCATAGCAATGGGCATTGTTTGTGCCAATAGCTACTCCAATTTAGTTATGCTGCAATGAGAATACACTCACTTTTAACAGAATGATGTTTTTGGTCAATATATATCATATTATGGCCATTTTGTCGATTATCTATTTTTATTTGGACAGTTAGCATTGGTCAATTACATGATTTCATTGATTTTTTACATAGTACTACAGATATTTTGAGATTTTCTATGAAGTATTCACAACAATCCATTGATTTATTTTAGATGTCCTAATTCTTAAAGATTATAAGAGATTGTTATTATATCTTTGCAAAGAAGGATTGTGTTAAAAACTTATATTTACATAGATCTAGTATGCATCCTAAACATATGCACAAGAATGAGTTTCAAGGTAAGTTTTAAGGGCCTCTAGGTTGACTAGTAGGGATCTAGATTTACCTCATATACTAGATAGAACCCAGAAGGATCTTATAACTAGAAGTTAAACAGGTTGATGTAGCTTTTAATGCAGTCATGGAAAATAGGTCTGCACAAGCTAGACAGTATTTTTCAAGGAATACTCCTGCCGTTGATCAGCCGGTGACACAACATGACCCCTGGAGAGTGACTTTAACATATACTAGTAATGTCAATTTTTTATGAGATTATTAAAAAGAACTGGTCCATTTTGATGGCCAATGATTACTTCAAAAAAATTGGTGGGAGATTCTGTAGATTTTACTTTTAGAAACTGTAGTTCACTCAAGAGGAAGCTATGTTATAAATACAATACTGGGGTTAGAGCTAAGAACTTGAATAAGGTTGGAATGTTTCTTTGTTTGAATTGTAATGCATCTAAATATAATGATACATCTGACCGTTTTGTTCACCCTGACTCAGGTAGACGTTACAAACTGAATTTTTATTCTGACTGCAATATGTTGAACCTTGTTAACTTGGCCAGCTGTGTTGAATATTTATACTTTTATGCAGGTAAAACAAATAGACCATTGAGGCAGCATGTATTAGAACATATGGGGATATAAGGAATGTCTGATTAACTAATGCCCTTGCCAAACAAGGATCATAAGAAGTTACTAGGCTAATGGCTCTAGGGCCCTTACAAGCCTAGCCAAGTTCTACACTTATTTCCATGATAGCACATATTGTCCCTGTCCAATAGGGACACAGGTGGAACTCCCAGGATGCATTTACGGTTACCCATCCAATTTTCAGATTGCGTTTGAAGAGGGTCAATGAGGTGTTCTGTTTGCCATGAAATGGGAGTCTGTTTCGAAGGCGTGGTAACCTCTGGGAGGCAAATCTGTCCCTCCAGCAGGTTCTATTAATGTCACATATCAGGTTAAGGTCTTTAGAGTGAGCAACCCATGTACCATTTGACTTGTGGATATGCAGCATTTCCAACAAAGCAGGGTCAGAGATTGCGTTATATGCAAGGCAGAGAACACCTCTGTGTAGTCTGTATGAAACAGAATACAGTGACAGTGATTTAAGATGATTCACATAAGACAGATGCTGAGGACCTTGAATTTTCCTAGTGAGGAACCTTTCTGGTCTCACCAATTCCTGCAGGTGCTTGGAAAGGTACATACCAAAAGGGGCATTGACTCAATTATTGGCATGATGAGAGAAGAATACAGGGAGACTGGAGACAATGCCCTAACTTATGAGATGAGCAATACAGAATGCCCTTCATACCACTGTGGAGACATGGTGATCAAAGGTAAGGATGCTGTCAACCTGTGTGCCAAGGTCTCTCAACACTGAGTGCATACTTAGGGTGTTGCTATTGATGTGGTAGTTAGCAGGAACATCACTCTTACTGAAAGGGATGATACTACATTTTCTGCACTGAGTTTAAGGCCATAACTTTGACACCAATCATTTATTTGTGTAAGATCCTATTGTAGGATCTTGACATTGTTTGGGGATTCAATGACCAGTCCCAGTTTGCAGTCATCAGCAAACTGTCAGCCACAGACCTTTAGCTTTTGCTTATACTTCAGAGAAATAGATTCCAAACAGTAGAGTTCCCAAGACCGATCTTTGTGGAACACCAGTGGTTACAGGTCTGCTGTTGGAGGATGATTCCCCTATTTTGACTATATTGGTTCTATTAGTGAGCCAGTTAGTGACCCATCTAATGATATATGGGTTGACACCTAGCTGGGTGAGTTTGTTAATGATGCCTGAGTGAGGGATAGTGTCAAAAGCCTTGGCTAAGTCTAGGTAGGCTGTATGTACAGATTTCACCTCATCCAGGGCCTTGGTGACTATCTCAAAGAAGTCCATCAGGTTTAACAGGCAAGATCTCCCTTTGATAAATCAAAACTGAGTAGGGTCAAGTGTTTGGAGATTACTTATATCTTTGTTGATAAGGTCCATGCTGATTTGCTCCATGGCCTTGCAGATAAGGCTAGTCAGGCTAATAGGTCTATAGCTCCTGGGGTCAGTGGAAGCACAAACTTTGTGTAAGGGGATAACGGTGGCCATTTTCCATTCAGCTGGGAAAAAGCCATTGTTTACACTATGATTGAAAAGAGTACCCAATGGTGCTGCTAATTCTTGTTGGAGCCCATGTAGGATGCAGCCTGGGATGTTATCAGGTCCCACAGATGCTGTGTTTTTCGCATTAGAGATGTCATTTATGACCTGCTATTTAGAGATGCAAGGTAAGGGACAGGTGGTAGAGATGTCATGGAGTACTTGTGGCATGGACAGGGAGTGAGGTTTTCACAGAACCTGTCATCTAACAGATTAGCTATGTCCACAGGCTCAGTATATGTGGTATAATTAGCTACCAGTTTGGCAAAAATCTGGGCCTTTCCTTTTAGGTTATGAATGTAACAAAGGAAAGTCTTATGGTTGTCTTAGTTGAGGAAGCTAATTTGGATTCATAGTTTGCTTTAGAGTACTTCAATAGAAGTCTTATTTGCTTGTTTAAGCTGAGGACTGAGTGTTTCCAGTTTGCAGCTCACTCCCTCTTACTCTTGGATAGCAATTTCTTCCTCTTATTGTAAAGCCTGTTAATGGCAGTTGTCCACCAAGCAGGTTTGCTCTTTCTTGAGGTGCTTGTTTTGGTCCTATCAGGTATGGCCGAGTCAATGCAGTTATACAGGTGTTTGTATAAAGAATTGGTCTAGAACTCAGAATAGTTGCCAGTCCTGTATGATGGGGAGGTGCAGTGAAGCCATTTATACCATCCCATAAGAGGTTATAATCTGCTTTGGAGAAATTTTTTAGTTTAGTTACTGCTGGTGGGGGAGAGGTTCTGATGTGATAGCTACTTCGAATGAGACTGATTTGTGGTCAGAGCTCATCAGGGAACACCTCACAGTGGGGGTGATACAGTGGTCCCCCATATTGGTAAGCACTATATCCAGGATGTTGGCACCCCTTGTAGGGATGTGGACCAGCTGGTCCAGGGCATTGGAGTTAACGAAGTCGAGGAACCTTTGGGCAAGTGAGTTTGAGCACAAGGAATTTATCCAGTCAATGTATGGGTAGTTAAAATCACCCAAACCCAAATGTATATTGATAGACTCAAATAGATCTAAATATGCAGAGTTAGTGTCCTGATTCATGGAGGGGGTCCTGTGGCTGGCAATGACTTGAGTAGATGTCCTACCAACAGTTAATTGCACCTGAAGTGTCGCCAAGGAATCATACTGTTTAACCAATCTGGAGGAGTATTTAGCTTTAATGAATATTGATACATCACCTCCTTTAGTTTTCATGCCTTCAGTTTGTGGTTTAAATGTGTGGAAAGTGGTGTAACCTGGTATGGCTGAGGTGTCTCCACAGCCTTCAACCAGGTCTCCATGACTGCACAAATGTCTGCATCTTCCAAGGTGAGGACTGCTTCCAGTGAGTGAAGTTTCATATTACGACTCCTAGCATTTAGCGGCATAACCTTGAGGTTGTTTTTAGGGGTCTATATCAGAACATCGAAGTTTTAAAACTTTGAATGTTCTAATATCGACCCGTTTTAATCGAACGCTAAAAATAGCAAAGCTGCAGAACACTGAAATTTTTTTCCTAGGGAAAGAATTCAGTTGGTCGGTTCTGTGGCTTCGCTATTTTCAGCGCTGTGGTGGAGATTTACGGGTCGGGTTCAGGTAAATGCACGATTGTGTGGTTGTTAGGATTAGGGTGCAGGTTAGGTGAGTTAGGGTTAGGGTGTGGGTTAGGTGAATTAGGTTTAGGGGCGGGTTAAGTGAGTTAGGGTTAGGGTGCGGGTTAGGTGAGTGTGCGATAGTGACGGACCTTAGGGTCAGTGTTTGGGTTAAGGTAAGTGGATAGATAGTAGTGTATGTATAGTTTAGTGTAGGGTTAGTTGTAGGATTATAAGTGTATGATGTGTGTATTGATGTTTTTTAGGTGTGCTTGTGTTGTGTGTATGTGTTTTGGAATAGCGAATTTTTTCCCAAGGAAAAATTCACTGTTCTGAATGTTCGATATTATGTGGTTTAGATATTTTAGGTTCAATGAAATAGCGTCGCTATTTTCATCTTTTGATAATGTGATATAAATGCGTTTTTAGATGGTTTTTAAATCAGGAATTTTTTTTCCTTGAGACACTGCCTAAAAAAGGCACTATGGGAGTGGCAAGAGCCTTTACCAGTAGCTAAAATCCTAGGGTGACAGATAAAGACCATCTCTGGCAAAGCATCGAGGTTTGTCGATGATGTCACCCCAGGCTGACAGATACTGGATCCCCTTAGAATGACATTAGAAGCTTTTTGATGTCAATCATTTTTTGTTTGTATTGATGCATCATCCTAGGGGAAGGTAAACTGCTGCTTAAGGCTAGGGACATACCTGCCTGAGACACATAGTGTGAGAGCTCAGTCATGGTTTTCTTCATACAGTCCAGACAGGTACATCTTAAGTCATTCACACCAACATGGACTATGAAGGAGTCATAAATGTACCTGTTGTTGTGAGACTTGAGTGTATGTGTGTATGGCAGATCCTGGCACCTGACAGACAGCTGATCGTGACCTTTTCCAGCCTGGTGAGAGGGACATCTGTGTGTCTCTTGATAGAATCACCTATGGCTAATATGTTTGGTTTTGTGTTTTGCCTTAAGAGCTTGACAGATGAGACACTGGCGTGTAAGCTATTATG
Source organism: Protopterus annectens (assembly GCF_019279795.1). Classification (NCBI taxonomy): domain Eukaryota; kingdom Metazoa; phylum Chordata; order Ceratodontiformes; family Protopteridae; genus Protopterus; species Protopterus annectens. The sequence continues at coordinate 1,323,870,182 of NC_056729.1, forward strand.
TGTATTGTGTTCTGCAGAGGAATTATTATGTGTAGCATGCTTATGTTTGGGTCTATATTAGAACATCGAAGAGCTAAAACATCGAATGGTCTAATATCGACCCCTATTCAGCGAACACTTGAAATAGCAAAGCTACAGAACACCAAATATTTTCCATGGGAAAGTATATGGTGGGCCATTTCTGCGGCTTTGCTATTTCCTCAACTGTGGTGCGAAGGTGACGGACTGGGTTAAGGTAAGTGTGCAAATGGACCGAGGTAAGGTGAGTTTGTGATAGTTAGGAATCTTAGGGTTAGGGAGCGGGTAAGGTGAGTGTGCGATAGTTAGGGACCTTAGGGTTAGGGAGCGGGTAAGGTGAGTGTGCGATAGTTAGGGACCTTAGTGTTAGGGCTGGGTTAAGGTAAGTGGATAGCTAGTAGTGTATGTATGGTTTAGTGTAGGGTTTTGGGAAGTATGTATGTGTGGATTATGTATTTTGGTGTGCTTGTGCTGTGTGTGTGTTTTCTCGGAACAGCAAATTGTATCCCTTAGAAAAAAATTGCTGTTCTGAGCATTCAAGTATATCACATTTCGAGATTCCAAGGTCAAGCTTATGGTGTTCGATACTTTGGAATTTAGATAATGTAATGTGTTGTGTTTGTGTTTGGGAGGTCTCTGGTGTTTAGGTATGTTTCTGGTGAGAACCTCACCTATGTAGGTATGTGTAATGTGGGTTTGGGTGGAGTAGGAGGTGAGGTGTGCATGCTGACAACCCACTCATTGTCTCATGTACTGACTGGTGTGTGAGAGAGCATGGATTCAAGGTTATTAATATTGTTGCATCTGTCACATGGTGAGTTTGTGTGAACTAGAAGTAGAGGGTTGTGACTGAACATGAGGCATTTGCTACACTGCCTCAGGATACCTACATCTACCAAGCTGGCTGGGGAAACTGTGGGAAATTGTCCATCCATTGTGTTAGGTAAATTTATATGGTCATGAAAAGAGGTCACACTTAGGAATGGCTAGTGGGTGAGAGGGTGTTGATACCTCTGAGTCTAGGCTTAGTGTTCCACCTGACAGAAGAGCAGAGCCATGAAAAACCTCTGGAGGATTACAAGCAAAGTGCTAAGGGAAAATTTAACAAGCAAAACATTTGCGTCTATAGCCACCAATGGTAACCACCACTATGTGGCAGTGTACAATGGTGCACTACACGCAAACAAGGGCAAACACAGGGCTTAAATAAGACATGAAATGACCTTTTTAACTCAAACTAGCCAATAAAGATGCTGTCTCTGAGCTTTAGTCCAATCACCATCGATTAGATGGGACATAGCACTCTCATCTCACAAGGGAGCAGAATGGCCTTCTCCAACAAAGATAGCTTGTATTTGATTCTCAGAAGTTACAAAACAGACCTAGAAGCAGCAAACCCAGGACAGGGCTATGTTACAGCTGAAGTAGTACAGTATACAGTAAAATGTGGCAAAAAACAGTTCAGGCAATTCAGACAGACAGTAGAATGCAAATGCAAATTAAAAGTGCAATATAAGAGCAAAAACAAGCAATTATAGTTAGTTGAAGGCAACAGATGCCTCATATTTTTCAGTATCTCAGTGAAGAACTGGTCTTAGTGCTCATGTGATACCAAACAGTCTGAATTCAGCAAGTCTGAAGCTAGCCTATGTTATACAATGCAGAAGTACTAGAAATTCAAAGTGCATAAAATCACAGTCACAACAGCAAAAACAGTTTAAATAAAGCAGCACTTCAGTAGAAAACTATTCACAAAGTACAATGTAGGCTTTAAAAAATACTTATTTTTCAGCTGGTGTTAGTGTTTAAATGATTCCAAACAGTCTAGATTCAGTTTAGATTCAGCAAGCATGAATTTATCCTATGCTATAAAATACAGAAGTACTAGAAATTCAAAGTGCAGAAAATAGCAGTCACAACAGAAAAAAAGCAGTTTAAATAAAGCGGCAATTTAGTAGAATACTCCCACAAAAGTGTAGTCCACAAACCTTCCTAGTGAGAAATAACTGGTCTGGAACCCAAGAGCTTAAACCAAAACCAAGTCACTTAGAATAATAAGCACAATAAGCCTTCAACCAGCAGGCTGTAGGTTAGAAGGGTGTAGGCTATCATCTGCTGCCACAAGAGTTTATACCACAAAGCTTCCTAATGTAGAATAACTGGTTTGTAACCCAAGTGCTTAAACAGAACAAAGACACTTAGAATAACAGGCACAATAAGCCTCCACTAGCAATTCCCAGCTTAGAAGGGTGTAGACCACACTATCCTGTCACAAGAGTCTAGACCACAAATCTTCCTAACGTAGAATAATTGGTTTGGAACCCAAGTGCTTAAACCTGAACAAAGACACTTAAAACAACAGGTGCAATAAGCCTTCACCCAGAAATTCACAGCTCAGAAGGGCAGAGGCTACCCTCTCCTCCCACAAGAGTGTAGACCACAATCCATCTTAATGTAAAATAACTGGCCTAAAGCCAAAGTCCTTAAACCAAAACTAAGAGGCTTAGAATAGCAATTACAATTTAATCAGGCTACTAACAAGTAGTAATAAATGCAGTAGAATAAATGCAATTGAACAGTTTTTAGAACAAACAGCAAAAGCAAAATAAAGTAGGAAGCGACAAATACAGTAAAAGCAGCTGAACAAAGTATGTTTTTTAGTTAAGTAGAAAGGGAGAAAACTGAAGATAATTCAAGGATAAGAAACTAAGGGATGGGCCTTCCCAAATGTTCTCACTGTACTCAGTAGAATGAGCTGATGCAATAAAACTGGGAGGAGTGGCCAATGCCAAATTTATAGTAGAGTTGAACAACTCAAAAGCCACTAAGTTTTAAGAATACAACAACAGACAGGCAGTTGGGTTGTAAAAATAAAATGGAGACAGAGATCAAAAAAGGAGGAAGGATTCCTGCAATATCAAGAATCCTTGGAAATATGTTCACTAACCCTGTGAAATGATCCACAACACAGAAAAACTTTGCAAAACTTTGAAATATTTTGTCAAACTCAGAACAGCTCTTGCAGAATACTGTTAAAACGAAAACCTTACAGCAGTACAGTAGATGGAGTTTCATTAGCAAGTGCAGGCTGAAAAACAGTGATAAAGTCAACAAGATATATAACTGCAGCACAGAACTGTTAAATATCACTGAAACAGTTAGAACAAGTGCAAAAAATGTATTTATATCAGCTTCACATTTCCAAATGGTTTTAGAAGCAATCCAAATTTTGTAGCCACAGATGACATCCAGGCATAAGGAAGCTCTGAATAAAACACGTCAATATGAAAGGCATTCATTACACAGATTTTAACTTTCTGGTAATAAGTTATACACCTGGGAGTTAGAGGTTGAGATATGGTAAGCTGAAAATAAATAGATAGTTGAACTAAGTGGTACTTTATGGGATCATAGGAGATTACTAGGCTAATGGGCCTGGGGCTCTTACAAGCCTAGCCAAGAGTTTATCTCCAAAAATAAACCTCAGCACCTGTCACCACTGTCAGTGAGAGACACAGGTGGAACTCCTGGGACAAATTTGTGGTTTTTCATCCACTCATCAAAGTTGCGCTTGAAGAGGGTCAGTGAGGTGCTCTGTTTGACATGTATGGGAAGTCTATTCCAGAGACAGGGCAAGCTCTGGGAGGCAAACCTGTCTCTCCAGCAGGTTTTGTTGATGTTGCATATTAGATTCAAGCCTTTTGAGCAGATAGTGCGTGAAGAGTTAGACTTATGGATATGGAGCATCTCTAGTGGGGCAGGGTCCAAGATTGCCTTATAGGCGAGACACAGATCACCACTGAGCAATCTGTAGGATATTGAATAGAGTGATAGTGATTTGAGCCTGTCTGCATAGGACAGGTGTTGGAGGCCACAGATTCTCTTTGTGAGGTATTTCAGTGGCCTTTCTAGTTGGTGCAGATGTTTGGAGAGGTACATCCCAAATGGGGCGTTATACTAAATTATTGGTCTAATGAGGGTGGATTATAGAGAGGTAATAACCTCCTTTTTTCTGGATGCAATCCCTTTACTTATGAGATCAGCCAAGTAAAAAGGCTTTTCTGACCACAGCTGCTACATGATGGTTTAATGTGAGATTGTTATCAACCTGAGTGCCCAGGTCTCTCACTACAGGTTGTGTGCTTAGGGGGTTGCTGTTGATGTGGTAATCAGTAGGGGGTCATGATTTTGCCAAATGGTATGATGATACATTTTTTTACATTTAGCATGAGGACATGACTTTGGCACCAGTCATTAGTTGGTGTGAGACTCTCTTGTGGTATGTTAGCACCATTTCGAGAGTCAATGTTAGGACCCAACTAACAGTCATCCACAAACTTGGTCAGCCACAGGCCTTTTGTCTTTGCCTGAACCTCTGAGAAATAGATGCCAAACAGTAGGAGTTTCAGGACAGTTCTCTGGGGAACTACACTAGTGACAGGTCTACTATCTGAGGTGGAGTTGCCTCTGATGCTGCTTGTTTAAAACATGTACCAAAGTTGAATGGGTTGATGCATTAATTATATGACTTAATTTATTATGTATATAAGTGGTGGAGTTAATTATGTTTTTAAATGTGCGATGAAGTGCCAGTTTGGTGTGAAAGCACCCACCATTATGATTAAAGAGACCTTTAGCTATTAGTTGGTAGTCATTTTGTTATTTCTTCATGTAATTTTTATTTGGCTATGGTTTATTCCTCTGTCTGGATTTACTTTGGATGATTATTTAAAAAGTGATTAGAATGCCTTTCATATAGAAGCTCAAGTAATATATGCAATTTTTATTTGCAAAATATATGAAATACTTTGGAAATATCACACAAAATATTTACAACATGATAAAGACAAAATCTGAATTTGAACTATGTACCTGTGACAGAAATGAAAACCATATGCATGTAATAAAAGGTAATACAAATGTACAAATGTCCCATGTTAGCTCTGCAATTGCCTTCCTGTTTTGTGCCCATCAGCTTATGGAAGGTCACGTTAATTCATATTTGGGTTGTATATTTACATTGTGTTTCTTATCCTAGTGATCTCTGTCACATTTTAATCATGCCCCACTTTTCTACTCTTCCTTTGGTGTTCTTTTCTATGCCTTCATGAAGTTTCGCTATTGGTTTTATTCATCTTTTTCTGAAGCAGATGATATTGCTTTTACTGCTTTATCCTGACATGTTTTTTCTTTCTCTCTCCCTCTCCACAAAACTTCACCAAATGATTAATATTAATGTAGTGTACATTATATTAATGGACTATTAGGTAGTTTTGTTTCTTTTAAACTAATTACCCCATATTGACTTTTTCTGGGCATATCTCCAAGGAAAAGGCATCTTGAGGCAGGAATAATCTTTTGACACTAGAGATTCATTTGTATTACATATCTTGTTATATTCTGTCATGTTATATTTAATTTCTGAATTTTTATCTTTGGTCCCTGAGACTTTCAATGAGTTATATTAACCTTTCACACTCTGTGACCTCAGTAGACCTGATGTATGTTTGTGGTCTGCCTCTTAGCCTAAAATTAGTCAAGTTAATTAAATTTATTTATTTATCCTTTAATGAAAGGGTTAGTCCCACTCATCTGGTAACCTCTTTTCAGGGGAGACCCATGGTGATATTTATTATACCACTAGGGTAAATTTGGCCAGGGCATCAGGAAACTTTTAAAACTGTATGTATAATTCAGCCTGGTAAGTGCAAAGTAATGAATTATTTGACAGAAAACTTGAGTAAGTTCTTTAGAAGTTGATAGTTCACTAGGATGATGAAAAATAAAGCATATATTTATTTAATAATTCTTATATCAGATTGCAGCTATATTGTTTGTGTCTTCCGGCTTTTCACGGTTAGCAGTCACCACAGCAGAACTCCGGTCCACTAATGATTGGCAATAGAGTTTTACGTGCTGGCTTGCCAGGCCTAACGCACAACCTTCAATGAAGGAACACCCGTTCATGCATGTCGCCACACAGAAGACGCTCTAACTGAGAATCGAACGGGCAACGTCTAACTGTGAGGCGACAATGCTACCACAGCACCACCACCGCAGTACAGATTGCAGTTAATATTTTGTCTAATTCATATTTATAGAAGTTTGATATGTGTTTATTTATTATTTATTTATTTACATTTGTTTACCTGGAAATTCCAACTGGACACAGGTCTTTTTTTAACTGAAGCCTGGGAGGAAAAGCTCCACAGAACAATAAATGAGCAGCAGAGTACATGAAGAATAATTGAATATACATACAATAGCAAATAATATATACTGCAGCAAATATTAGGGGTCTATATTAGAACACCGAACTTTCAAAATTTTGAGTGTTCTAATATAGACCCATTTTCAATGAACGCTGAAAATATCGAAGAAACAGAAAAGCAAATTTTTCCTAGGGAAAGAATTTGGTTGTCCGTTTATGTTGCTTCGGTATTTTCAGTGCTGTGGTGGAAAGTTACGGGTCAGGTTCAGGTAAGTGTACGATTGTGTGGGCGTGAGGGTTAGGGTGGGGTAGATGAGTTAGGGTTAGGGCGCGGGTCAGGTAAGTGTGAGATTGTGTGGACATGAGGGTTAGGGTGGGGTAGGTGAGTTAGGGTTAGGGTACGGGTGAGGTGACTGCAATAGTGACGGACCTTAGGGTTAGGGTTTGGGTTAAGGTAAGTGGATAGTTAGTGGTGTATGTATAGTTTAGTGTAGAGTTAGGTGTAAGAGTTTAGGTGTATGTGTGTGGATTGCTGTTTGTTTGGTGTGCTTGTGTTGTGTGTATGTGTTTTGGAACAGCAATTTTTTTCCCTAGGAAAAAATTCGCTGTTCTGTATGTTCATTGTTTTAAATTTTTGATTAATAGGGTTCGATATTAGAACACTCGAAATTCTGAAAGTTCGGTGTTCTAATATAGACCCTAATATTAGATATACATACAATTTGAAATATACTAATGAACATATATACCATTATCTAGCTAGAGGCTAGGAATAAAGGTAGGATGTACATACAGATAGTACTAAGCTCAAACGAATACTGTTCTAAACATACACCTAAATCTTATATACAAATATTGTACTAAACTCAAACAGATATAAAGCAGATGCTCCACACAAAGGTGGAACAATCTAGAAGGGCTAATGGGATGGAAGCGGAAGATCGAAGAGTAAGCGAGGAGACTGAGTGAGTAGTGTATGTGGTAGTGAGAGGAAGCTAGGTGTAAGTCAGTTGGATATGTACTTGGAGTTGAGATGAAGTGAGGTAGTTAAGCATGTTATAACAGGTTTGAGAGTTTGACTGAGGAGGGAGGGGGAGGGTAAAGGATGTGTCAGAGCCTGCAGAGGAAGGAATGCAAGATCAGACAGTGTGAGGCAGGGTGGCTAGGGGAGGGGAGAGGAAGGGGAAGTAAAAAGGAGGGTTACTGGTCGGGATTGGTGCATGGACATAACCAGGGACTTGTTAAGTGAGTTTTTAGTGCAGTCTTGAAATGATTGCAAGAAGATAGTGTGGTTATATGGGGGGGGGGGGGTTGTTCCATAATCTGGATATCATGCAGGAGAATAGTGCTTCTCCTGCTGAGTTCTTGAGTTGGGTCACTAGAAGTAGATTTTTGATGCTGGAGCATAGTGGTCTAGTGGAGCAGTAGGGCTGGAGAAGGTTTTGAAGAGATGGGACTTTAAAACAATGGTTTACTAACTTAAGGGCGAGAAAGGGTTGATTCAGGTGAAGAAGTTGAGGGAGTTCAAGCCAGTCATGTTCTCTAAGTGAGATACAGTGGTGGCTGCGATAAGATGCACCTGTGGCAAACTTAGTAATTTTATTGTAGCAAGCCTCAAGCTTGTTTATGTCTATTTGTCTAAGGTAGGTAAGTATAGGAGAGGCGTAGAGTAAAATGGAGATTAGGTGGGAATTGGCAGCAGAAATTCTGGCTGTTTTGGTGAGGAATTGTTTGCTTCTGTACAATGCACCTAGTTTTTTGTGAATTTTTGTATGGTAAGAGAAATGTGAGTGTCAAATCTGAGATTGGTATCAATCTCAACACCAAGTAGTTTGGTGTGTTCTGTTGAGAGATGACAGTATTGTCTTTGGCTATAATATTACACGAAGTTCTTACTTCCTTCATGTAAAGATATATTTCTTCACTACATATGAACATATACAAATGTTGAAGGAAACATCATCAATCTATACAGTTATCTGAAGCACTGTAGTTATCACAACGTTATGCTCAACATCATCTGACGCACTCCATATGTATCAATTTTTTATGAGGCATGTGAAGCATTTTGTTGCATCTATATTAGCTCACCGAGCGCTTAAAAAAGAGAACGGTGATTAATCCACCCTATGCAAGCAAAAGCTTACAATTTCAAACTGTTAGAACAGCAATTTTTTCCTAGGAAAAAAATCACTGTTCCAACAACAACAAAAAAAAAAATACTTTAAACATTACATTACCCCCTTACCCCCCCCCTACTTAAATATACCAACTCCGAGACCGCACTACAGTGCCGAAAATGTCAAAGTAACGAAGCGCCAAGCAAATTCTTTCCCAGGGAAAGAATTCGCTTAAAAGCCGCTTTGATATTTTGCCATTTCAGGCTTTTGAGTTCGACCAAGATGCAGTCGAAAGAATGCGTCTTTGGTCTTCTAAAAGGAACCGTTTTGTTTAGGTATAGTTCTGCAGTCTGTCTTGAAACTTTTTCCATAATTTCAGTACCTTCTTGTTGAAATAATATTTTATTAGTCAGCCTTGAATTATGACTATTTTAGCTGACACATATGCTCTCGTATTCATTACTTTCCTCTCACTTCAGCACTTTGAGCAATTTTTTTTCTGACTTCAATCCATCCTTCCCTTTACCACTCCAGTAACTCTCAGTTGTTAAGTTTTTTTTTTTTTAACAGGTATAACCTCCATTGCTCTATTTGATTACCAGAGCTGAATATATGTACTGTATGTAGATGCAGCATTATCACTGCTGTATACAAGTGAGTCAATGGCCTCTATGGTTCACTTCTCTGACAAGACATCATAGCGTCTAGCAAGTTTGACCAGTATCCTTTCGTCTGAGCTACAGTAATTTACAGGTGATTGTAATTTGCCAGATCATCTTACTCATATGTGTTCTGTAAGTGTACTAATAGGATACGTATTTCCCCAGATTTCTAGATTAAATTGCTTACCCTCATGCTTTCTCCAGTTGTCCATTTCTTTTTCTATCATGAACTTTCAGTTATGGAATGAATTTATGACACTGCACTGATCATTTAATAATCCGTGTATGCAGGGAAAGTCTGAATGAGCCATGCAAGAATCCTTTTCAGTGGAGGCCTAGGAGAAATGCTCTCCAATAAGCAGCAAAATTATATATATATATATATATATATATATATATATATATATATATATATATATATTTACATTATATAAGTAAAAAGATATAATAATGAGAAGTGGCAGTAATGCAGTGCATGGAGTGCCAATATTGCACTTGGAAATCAGCAAAAAAACTTTCTAACATCAGAAAGATCTTTAAAAATTGTTATAGTCCCCAAGTCCAAAATTAAGTGTTTACCAACTTCCCGGTGTGCATCTTTGAAGGCTACTCCCTCTGTGGTAGAGGTTAGCATGCTATGGCTTTCTGAGCAACAAAGCACTAACCATTACTACATTGTCTTATTTTTTTCTCTTTCCTCCTTAACTTTTGTAGTATACAGGAGCACCTGGTAAAGTTTCATGCACTACAAAGGATTATGGTTGTATCTTTCCAGCCCAGGAAGTTATGTGATCTCAACATGGATGCCAAGATTTACCTCTTTAGTATTGTTCTTCGGGTAAATTTCTTGAAATCGATTCCTCAAGTACTTAACACCCTGGTTATGATTAGAGACTTCAATAATCCTTTATATTCAGTACTAGGATTAAGTGTTTATACTGAGGAGGGGTGATAGTAATTAAAATTAGGCTTAGAATAATTACAATGGCGAAATAAAAATTAATAACTGAAATAGTAAAAGAGGAAAAATAATGTTAATTTATTTAGATTGCTTACCAGGGTAGTACACTAATCACAACAGAAAAATTGTAGTCACAACCTGGGTGAAGAAATTCACACACACACACACACACACACACACACACACACACACACACACACACACACACACACACACACACACACACACACACACACACACCCACACACACACACACACACACACACAACTAGAACTGATTCATAAACATGGAGTAGGTATACAATCCAGCAGACAATTCAAACAATGAGCAAATATTATTAACAGAGAATAAAAACAAATGTGGATTAATTTTAGAAGTAAATATGAGAGGTAAGAAGCAGGTAAAACATAGGGTGGAAGTAGAAGTGATGTAGGTGAGGGAGGAGTTAGGTGATGTGTGCAGTGTAAAAGTACATACAGTCAGATTTTTGATGTTGATATCTTTTGAGGTGTGCTCTGAAAGTGGAGAAAGATATTCCATCTTGGTGGTGGGTGGGGAGGGATTTCCAGAGTTGGGATACAAAAATGGAGAAGGATTGCTTAGAACATACAGTTTGGTTTCTGTGGATTGGAATTAAGGTGTCAATTGAGAAAAGTTGCAGAGGTTGTAGGGAGTGTTTTATTATCCATTTTGGCAACAACAGGCAATAAGGCATCTATCTGAAGTAATTTCAAAAGATGAGACCCTAGGAGTAGCTCAGCCCTGTACATGGGTGGGAAGCTATCTGGCTCTGAAGAGGGTGGTGCAGCGGTGTTTCAGATGAGGGGGGCTGGAAGTGATACATAGTTTGATTTCAAGGAACTGTAGAGTGGATGAGTTATTTTAGAGGCTGCAGCTTTGATGGGGAGCCCATATTCAAGCTGAGCAAGGAGGACTCCTTTGACAGTAGTAGCTGTTGCTGGTTTTGAAAAAGAGAAATAATTCTAGCATCTTTTTTCTGTTGTCTTTCAATGTGGTTATTAAAGTTAGAAGACAAGGTATTTAAAGAACATGGTTGTTTCTTTTGGATACCATTGTGATCTGTGATGTTGAGCTTTTTAGGAGGTTTTTTTTAGCTTTTGTGAGGTCCCAAATATTATACTTTTTGTTTTGGAGGGGTTTAGGTATAGGGTATGGCTGTTTTTCCAAGAATAAAGGGATGTAAGTCAGGCTGAAGCTGGGTTTGAATAGGTGAATGTGAGGGACTGGATCAATGGATAACCATGTAATCAGTGAAAAGAGTGAAAGGAGGGTTAGGGAGGTTAGATGGTTGTTTGTTAATACAGACTAAAACAACAACAGACTGAGTATGGTGCCATGGACCACTCATTTTGTAAAGGGAGCTTCTAGAGATAATATGGATCAGCAAATTTTTACTCTGAAATACTTATTTGTTAAGAAATCTTAGAACCATGTGACAGTGATGGGAGGGAGAGCAGGCGGAGGAGGCATACCTCTCAACCTCTTAGGACAAAAACCTGTACAAACCCTAAAATAATGGGGGAAAGACCCAAAAATAGGAACAGATTTTCAATATTGCTCTTATAAAGTTAGTTGCTAGAATAGCAGGTTTTGTGTTATGCATTTTCTGAAGGATGTGAAGTCTGAAACTCAAATATATGTCATTATTTAATTACTTCAATCCACAGTGATTTGCCAGAAAACCACAATTTTTTGAAGAACAGATCAAAAATATAAGGTAAAAATATGGACATTCTGTGAAAATCTGGACAGTTGAAACTTATGGGAGGAGGTGGTTAATAAGATCAAAAGCTTTGGCAAAGTCAGTGAAGAGTGCTTTTATCCATATTGAGAAGGATCTCATCTGTAAGTGACTGTAGTGCTGTCACAGTAACATGGCCAATGCAGAATCCATGCTGATTAAGAGTGTGGTGATGGTGCTGTTTGATATTTGTGGACAGCTGTTTGTAGAATGGTTTCCAACGTACTTTCCCAACTGTAGGGAGGATGGTGATAGGGCGAAAGTGGGAGGCATTTTCTGGATGAGGTTGTCTTAAAGGGTTTGACAAGAGCAGATTTCCATATGCCTGGCATTATGTTTTGAGTTAAACAGCAGTTATAAATGTGGAGAAGAGGTGTGGTACGGAAGTCTTTGTAGAGTCAGATGAACCAGAGGAGTAGGCTGTCTGCACCAAGAGGTGTATCAAGAGTATGCTTTCTAGTAAGCACTCAAGGTCTTTGTGAGTTGCTTTCATAAATGAGAAGGAGGCATAAAAGGTGAGGGGCTGGGTGACTTAGGGGAAATGTTCTGGTACTAGGGAGGTGGCTGAATTCCTTGAGAAAGTCAGCAGTTGAGATTTGGCCTTGTGGGGTTTAGATAGTGCCTGGGGAGTAGGTAGGCTGTGCAGATTTCTGGCTTGTGAGAAGATTTTCTTCCTGACAGAAGTGCATGGACTTGCCTAGCATAGCCAGTTGTTTTATCTGAAATGGTTAGTTATATGCCTATGTATGGCTTGCTTAGCTAGGTTACACAAAGCAATAAAAATAGTATGATTTTCTGGTAAGGGGTTTTGTTTCCATGAAGACCATGCATCTTCTGTCTGGATGAGCAGACCTTTCATTAATTATCCAGGAATTTATGTTGTAATTGAAAAGGTGCTATGTGAGAGGTTCGAATTTCTCTTGACATTGGAGGAGGGTATGTATAAGAGGTGTAGCAACTGAAATGAGGTTCTGCAAGTATGTAATGGGGGATCAGTTGCTAGCTGTTAGGTGTTTTTTGAGGTTTTCAGTTTTAGTGGAAGATCTGGGTATGAAGGTAACCAATTTGGGAACAGTTTTGGGACTGGTGGATAATTTGGAAGGTTGTTGATGAGTGGTCCTTAAATGAAGGTGGAAGAGATAATGGTAGGGCAGCTAGTAATTAACACATCCAGACGGGAGTGGGGGGGGTAGCAACATGAAAATTTACACCATGAAAAAATAATTAGTGACAATAATGCATATACAACTACATACAAAATTGTAAGAGGATTACAGTGGGGGATAGCAGAAATACAACAATAGAGGGAAGCAAGTGAGTGAGGAGGTAGAAAAGGATAGAAGTAGCCAGAGGAGAGGATCAGTGGATTTTCCTGAAAGGTAGTTGATGTGGGTATGGCTGATTACCTGTTTAATACGGAACTTGTCCCCTGAAATAAACATTATAATTCTCCAATCACTGCCTGTCAATTAAGTTTAGTTCAGTGTTATTTGTTCATTGCAAGGTTATGATAAACTGAAGATAAGCATGCAACTTCTCCTATTTAAATGCAGACATAAATGACAATTAAAAACAATCTAAGTTCAAAAATATCTGTACATTACTGAAGTTCATAAAATTCTGCACACCTGAATGTTTTAAATTTCTCCAGGTCATGAAATTAATAATGTTTCAATCTGTGGTGTTATCAAAAAGTGCTATTCGCAGCACTCACAATGTGCCCAGAACTGACTCCTTCTGCAGTTCATATGGATTTACATGTATCAGTATAGTATCATAGAATCATAGGAGGTTACTAGGCTATTGGCCCTGAGGCCCTTATAAGCCTAGCCAAGAGTTTAGTCCATGTTTAGACAAATCAGCACCTGATGCCCCTGTCCAGCAGGGACATGGGTGGAATCCTAGGGGTGTATTTTCTGTGTCCCATCCAGTTATCCAGGTTGTGCTTAAAAAGGGGTAAAGAGGTGCTCTGCTTGATGTAGAGAGGGAGTCTATTCCATAGATGGGGGAGTCTCTGGGACACAAATCTGTCCCACCAACCAAGTCTTGTTGATTTCATAGACCAGGTTGAGGCAGCGCATGTGGGTTACTCATGTGAAGCTTGACTTGTGGATATGCAGCAGTCCCATCAAGGTGGGGTCCATGATTGCCTTGTATGCCAGATAGAGATCACCTCTGAGGAGTCTATATGAAACTGAGTAGCATTTTTAAATAAGACTGTAAATTCTTTGTTATAAGATCCATTGCTCCTACTACTATTAGAGCTGACTGTGAATCCTTCTTCCATACTGCAATAATTTCTGTCTGCAAATCCTGGTATTTTATGACTTTGTGTCTCTCTCTAAGTAAGACACTGTAATCACTGGGTGTAGTGACTTAAGTGATGAAAGCAAATTTGGTCTTCTGTTCATGGACTAATATATATGTTTTTTTTTTTTTTCATCTGTGTTTTGAACTGTTGGTAATGGATAATCCCTTGTGATATAAACTTCATCATTTTCTATAATGCTTTATTTATTTGCCCTTGTTGCCCGGGACTAATCTGACTGGGTAAAACCCATTTTCAGCAGAGGCCCTGGGAGAAAAGCTCCACATTTAAGATACAGATGATGTATATTTATAATTGCAGGGTAAAAAACATCTATATGTGAACTTATTTACATGATTTTTTAATATGTTTAAATATTTCTTACATGAACATAGCATTTTAACACAAAAGACGAGATAAATTAACATAAATTGGCTAATTATTGAATAGAGAGATATTGTACAATAAATTAATATATTTTTAGCATGATGGCTACAGGGAAAAGATCATACTATGGTGTTTTTAAGTTTAGAAATAATTTACAGACAGACAAGTAGAATGTAGCTTAAAAAATTATAAGACAGCTATGAAAACAGAAGTTATGGAAATGAGCAAGAAAATAAATGGACAGTGGAGGAATTATAGTTAGTGGTGGGCTTTGAGAAAAGAAGAAAAATAAACATTTAGGAAACTGGTACAGTATGAGGAGGAGCGATAAGGTACAAAATGTTTGGGAAGCAAAGAGGTTGTAAGAGTTGAAGAAAAGTACTCTGAGTAAAGTTAGCCAGGTGAGCCGGAAGAACAGAACCACCTTTGGCATAGGTGCTGTTTAAGCAAAGTTTTGAAACTATTTAAGTTTTCTATCTGTTTTAAATGTGTGGGGATTTAATTCCAGAGTTTTGAGACATAATGAGAGTAGAGAGCCTCCAGCTGTGTTGAATGGCTCACTGATACATAGTAAAAGTTTATTGCTAGAAAGAAAGCCTATAGTGAGTGAATAGTACAGTAGAGTATTTTGTAATGCTGGGCATTTGACTGGAGAGTACAATAGGTTGTGGGCAATGATTAGTTGTGAGTATGTCAGCTGGTTTGGGAGTTCAAGCCAGTTTAATTGTTTTAATGCAAGGCAGTGGTGTATTTTATAAGGCTGGCTAGTTGCAAATTTAGCTTTTGTAGTAGCAGGAGGCTAATTTAGTTTTATACTTAGTGTTGATGTTTGTTGGAATGGGGAAGCATATAACAGAGAAGGAAGGAGGTATTTTGCTGTTAAGGTAATCCTTGTTTGACCTGTCAGGTAGTGTCTGGCCTTACAGAGCCCTATAAAGGGAGCTGAGGTTTTGGTGAGTGTTTTTGATGGAATGAAGTATGTTCATTCCATCAAGTAAACTCAGTTACTTCAACACTGTAATGTTTTCACAATTGAGAATGCAACAGTCTTGCCACATTATAATGCCTTTCAGTATACAGACCTTCTGCCATTAGTGTATCACTCCCAGCAACAAGATGTGCGACTCTTTCCAGTTCTCTTTTACAGAACCGGCATTTATCTGTTTCTCTTGGATGTTCAATGGAATTTTTAAGCCAGTGTGTACGTAGTCCACTATCTTGTGTCACTAATATTAATTTTTCATCTTTTGGTTTAAAATTCTCTCTCCTTAACCATTCCAGCATCAGATCCTGATCAACATGAGGTTATTCCAGGAGTTGTTGTACTTGAAACAGTATTTTGCCTTTTCCAAATTTCTTGTCTTCTCATCTGATAGTTCTCCTTTTATTCTTTCTTTTGTTTTTTGGCATATTCAGTTACTGCTAGACTTTTGTTTACCTCTAGTTTGGTTTCTATTCCCGCTTTTACACCAATATGCTTCTGCTAAACTAAGCAGGGAAGTCATCTTAGATTTGTTCTCTCTGTGTTTCGAAACATTCACTATGTTTGTATCAGGTGAGGTCAGCAAATATGTATGCAGTCCTACGATTGCAGATTTATACATGTAATCAATTTCAAGGAGGCCCATACCTCCTTCAGCATGAGGAATATACAGTCTTGGTATACATTGATTTTTATATATCATTTGATAAGAGTGAAGCACTTTTCTTGTTTTCCTGTCCAACTGATCCAATATGTTTTGGGGTTAGTCAATCACCCCCAAAATTATAAGTTAGAACAGGGAGAACAAATCGGTTTATATCTTGGATTTTGTTCCTAGATATCAGGGCTGTTTTCAGTATTAATTTTAGTCTTATAAACATTCCTTACTGAGTTTTGTTCACATTTATTCATGTTTTATTGTTGATCCTTCATCAATTCCCAGATATTTATACACTCCCTCCTGCTCAGGTTCCTTTACATCACATTCCTGTTCCAGACTGATATTTTCTTGGTGCTGCTTTTGCACATTTATCAAGACCAAATGACATTATTATATCATCCGAGCAAGTTTTGACCACTTCCAGTTAGGCTTTCAGTTCCTCATCTGATGAACTACACTGTTTTAAATCATCCACTAAAAGGAAATGAGAAGTCCTTACACTTAGTTGTTGTCTGGGAGCCAATTTGTAACCATTGCCTAATCTCTTAAGTAGACAGCTTAATGGGTTAAGGGCAAGACAAAACAGCAGTGGTGACAGACAGTCATCCTGGAATATCACCCTTTGAATTTTTATCCCTGCAATAGTAATTTGTCCATTAGCATGGCTTAGGTGCAGAGTAGTTTACCACTGTTTCATGGTCACTGTAATGTAATTGATCAGTGTAAGGTATGTTTTATACATCTGTAAGCACTCCTTTATCCATGAATGTGGGATGCTAGCAAATGCTTTTTTTGTAATTTTTCCATGTCATACTTAAATTCTTCTCCATTTTACAATTCCATTATGATTTTATTTAACAACAAATGATCCTTTGTTCCATATGACTTTCTTATGTTACCATTTTTGTTTTATTGCCATGATTCAGTTTTCTTCTAAATGACTATAAACTCTTTCTGCATCAATTCCAGTGAATGGTTTACATGTTGTCGAAAGCCAGGTTATTGGTCTCTAGTTTTTAGGATGGCTTGCAGGTTCACTGTTAAAGAGGAATTTAATTTCTTCGATTTTTAATCAGGTCAGTGTTTGTTTGGGGTGTGCATATACGCAGTTCTTAGTCAGGCCTAAACTGTAGTGTAAAAATATTAATACTTTTAGCCAGAATTTATGTATAAGCATTTGGGCCTGGCAGAGTTTCCATTTAGAAGCTTTTCTTAATTTTATTTCAGTTTCTCTAACCATTACTTCATCCAATGTTATATCTGTACAATTGAACTTCTTACTGTTTCTTTTACTTCCTCTATCTATTCAGCATCTTTGTTATGTTCCACAGGGTCTTCATAGATATTTCTCCAAAATGTGTGTTTTTCTTCTTTTTTGGTGTTTTTTTTTTATTTATTTTAATTTTATGTTTCAAAATTCTCTATAAAACTTTTTTGGTCATCAATGAATTGCTTATTTTGTCCTTTTTTTATATTTATCTTCATATCTTCTACAATTTTTCTGCCTGTGCTGATATCTTTAGTTTATTATTTACAATACTGTACGATAGATAGATCCTGGTCTGTTCTAATACTGCACATTGCTATTATCACATCTGTCTAAGTATTTTTGTTGAGCTGTTTCTTCTTCTAAACTCTTCTAACAGTTTTTTGTCTTAGTTGCTTTATAGTTTTCTCTATTTCCATGATGGCATTTAATTTCTTCCCTTCCTTTCCCTTATTGCCCCGTATTTCTGTGGTAATTTTTTATCTGTTATTAATTTAGCTACACGTAGTATAACCTATTTACTTCTGTTATATCACATGAATTTCTATCAACAGTCTTGAGTACTGTGTTCATTTGATTTATCACACTTCTAACAATTTTGGTCTTATTGACTTTTTGTAATCTATTTTTTCATCGATTTTAATATGTCGATCTAGCTATATTAAATCAAGCAACTCTTCCCTTTGATCTTTTTCTTCTAAACTGAGGGCATATTCTTTATTCTTCATTTTCTGCAGGCATTCGAGAGAAAGATCCAGAACATCTTCCTATGACATATTCTTTTCAGCTGCATCCTGCGTCATCAGTTGCCCTTTCATATGGGAACTCACTGGCCTATCACTTCACAACACTGACTGCATCACAGTTGCCTCTGTTTCCTCCTCCTTTGTTTTCTGTGCAACTGTTGTGCTGGCTTCCTGCTGAAGGCTCCAAAGTATCTTCATATGGCAACTGATCAGATGTTTCCCCTTCCACCTGTTTCTCTTTAATTTAGGGACTCACTCTTCTATCATGCTGTGACATTTCCAGAGTTGGATTTCCTTCACTAAATCCTTCTTTCCAGGTAATCATAACTTCAGTTTCTTTATGTTGACAACATTATATAAAGAGTTTGCAGCACATTTAATTTTATAAACACTATATCCATTTAATACTATATTTTATAGCACTGCCAAGTCTTTCTGGATAGAAAATTGATTGTTAACTATGTATATTAATTTAAGCAATTTTTATCTACATATATTGTCAAAGGTTTCATACCATTCCACACTGTATAGTAATTTGATGGTAGCTAACATTTCTTTCATTTTAATATTAGTTCTTCTCTTTGCAGTTTTCATAAATATAAGATAAAATGTGAAGACCTTTGTAAATTCATATCTCATTAAAGATATCCTAAATAGCATAAAATAGTAACTGCTGAATATGGGCAGTTTGGGGATTCCGACCCTCAGTGCATTTGCTTTCATCTACTCTCAGATGAAGCAGCAGTCACAAAGTATAGTCAGAGTCATCAGGCCTTATTACAATGCCAGGAATAATGCATTTTAAATGAAAGCAGACTGAGTAAAATATGTACATTTTTCAGTAAGAAATATTACTCTTTTACAAAAAAAGTGCCAGTATACATAGAAAGACAAGCTTCATGATATTTTATTCTCAGTTTAAGCAGAAACATACTCATATTTGAAAATGTTATGCAGACATGTGCATATCGTTAATGATGGTAAAAATGATAGAAGCTGAATAATAATTTCTGTAAGAACACATTTGTAGGTCACTATTGAGTTCTAGCTGACATTTCAAGAGTCAGTTGAAAAGTGTGGCATATCTCATAGCAGTTCTAAACTAAAACATCCTTGTTTAAGAAAAGGCTTTGCTAGGGCCCGTAGGTTATATATTTTCCTGGTCTGTGATTAATTTCTAGATGCTACACCTTTTTGTTAAAGTGACGCCAAACCTATCATTTAGAAATAATTACATGCAACAGACTAGTTCTGTTACAAGCAAGGCACATTAGTTCTCATCATAAGTAATGCCAAAGGAGCAACTTTAGGCAGTTAAGAAGAACAATTTTCAGCTATTAGAGCAGCTATCAGAGCAGAGCATCAGCCAATAAATTGACTTTTCTCTGTGTTGTATTACATACATATTGATTTATTTTAAAATGTCTTAATTCCCTTCTGTGTTCTAATTACCTACAGCCAAGCAAACTAAGGTTACAAATGCTGTATTAAAGACAAACAACTAGTGTGATGTCTTGCTGTTATTTTTCATCTGTAGTAAATTGACACCACTGCAGAAATTCATTTGTACAGATTTAATGCCACTACATTGTTATGCATGGATACAAACATATTATCAGTGCAATTAGCTGTTATAGAGACAGTAATCATGTTCTGGCATCTTCATTTTCTTTTTTAACTCTGTGGTAGTACGAGTTAGTTGTGTGGTGAATGATAAGAGATGTCTTACCAGCAGAAGTGGAACAAACCAAGGATACAATAGTTTCTAGTTTGTGATATTTGTCCTAAGGTAATCCATAATTGGAGTTTTTAGCAGTTAATTTGATGACTGTCTAAAAATAATGTATTATGCTATATAGAGAATAGAAAGGACCCTTTGCTGGGATGGTGATCAAAATAATGAGAAATTACTGCAACCTTGAAGAATGGATTGAAGTCAAACAGCAGTGATGGAAAAGGAGGCTGTGGTGGTCATAAATTGGCAGAGCAATCTGAAGGGAATTATTTTTGGATGCACAGTGGAAATGTATGACATTTAAGCATGTTATCAAGTTGAAGCTGTGTACTGTATCGTGGCAGCCAATTCCACAGAGGTCTACTGATACAGAGCACCATACAGCACTGCCAGCCCTGAGTGCCATGTCATGGTAGCCAGTCTCACATTGATCCATTCCTACAGTATCCATATTCAACACTAATAAACCTCTGTACTGGACTGTATCATGGAAGCCTGTTCCAGAGAGGTCCACTGATACAATACCAGCCTGTGTGTCACATCATTTTAGCTAGTCCCACACAGATTAATTCATACAGTACCAGCATTTTGTACTGGTAAGACTGCATGCCATAGCATGATAGTCAGTACCACAGAGATCCATTCGTACAGCACCAGTATTCAGCATAGGTAAGCATGTGTGCTCTGTCAAGGTAGCCAATCCCACAGAGGATGATTTTGAGCTGCACCATTGATTTGATCTCAGAACAGCTGTACTACCATCCCATATGTGTGACATTAAAGGAAAATAATTTAATGTTTTCAGTGATCTGTGAAATATGACACCAAACAGCAATCTCTGCAAATAAGATAAATCAGATTCTAGCTATGGCAGCCACAATTGTTTGCAAGGTGGGATTTATTCAGTGTCAGGATGACACCAAAGCACATTCAAAGCAGTAATGACAGACAGAAGTCTGAAACTCCGGCAGCAATGTGGATAACAAAACAAACCATGTATAATTAAAAAGCTTAATACAGAGATGGCTATTTTGCAAATGAGGTCACAGTAAACATGTTCATCTGTGCAGCCCACATTGGCATATCAGAAACTGTTCATCTCTGAATTCATGTTGCTTATTCTACATCATTAACAGAAACATGCTTGCATAATGTTCATAGCAAAGAAATGTGTAGACAGCCCAGAAAGTGGGAATTGTGAAGGTGCACATAGTCTCTCTCTTACACACACACACACACACACACACACACACACACACACACACACACACACACACACACACACACGCACACACAAACCTGCACTGATAATTGTATTCACTTGTGGATACTTTATACTGTATATGCCTGACAATATCTTTAGGTTATGAAATAAATCTCCATGATTCTTAGCTTACCACAACCATTCCTTTCTTCCTTTGAAATATCTGTCCCTAGTCATCCAGACAGCCTGGATTTGTTTGGACCAGAACTGTATTATTTCAGTCTTCTGCACTTTCTTTAGTAGTTATGTTAGTTTAAATTCCATCATCACAGAATACAAAAATAACAATTATCTCATAGGCACTGGCCTTGATAATTTGCTTTTATTTTACTATAAGAGACAAAGCTGTAATTTTAATACCAAACAGTGGAATCCTACATATATTTTTAAATAGTATGTTACCATAGTGGGATTAACCCATAGTGGGCATTCATAGTGGATATGTGGAAAAGCAGACAGTGAGACAAATATCTTTATTTTCTCAAATAATTTAAAGAGTAATAAGAAATTACCTAACAAAAGGTTTGTATCTGGACTGCTGCCATAGATCTTGCTTTGAGGTTCAGTCTTTTCAGGAAATATTACTGCAAGTACAATGTTTTAAATGTAAAAAAAAGAATTAAAAAAACCTCAAGTCATTAAAGAAAATAAAATGTCAGTATGTGACAGTTTACAACATAGAACTGCAGCGAACATATAAACTAGCAGTTGTATGAAAGTACATTCTAAACCACTCATTAAGAAAATAAAATTATTATGAGCAAAACAGCCCAGTTAAAGAAATTCAGTGTAATGTGAGCAGACCAAACAGAAACATATATACAAATATGGAATAATAATGTCTTAAACAAGAAAAGGTGAAAAACTTATAAGTAAAATTGTGAGCTCATAAAGTAAATAGAGGAAGAGTTACTGAGTAAAACGTTGGGATCACGGTGTAAAAAGATGGAAGGTAGGACAAAAACATACATAGACAGAAGGAAAGAAAGTCAGTAGAAAAAAAAATAAATAAAAGGAAATGAAAAAAGCACAGGTCAATAACATGTAGAAAAAGAACCAAGAGTGGTAGTTGTAAACAACAACGTACGTTTTTGTCTTTTGTTAATCAGAAATAATATGCTTTTCTTGCCGACTCTTTTTTTTTTTTTTTTTTTTTTTTTTTTTTAACAAAAAAAGTAGATGGACAGAAAAGAACTTGGAAGTGCCCTTGAATGTGACAAAGCAAAGCACATAGAAACATTCCTGAAGGGTTCTTTGGTTATACAATGGAGACAGGGAGTTCAGTGATCTAGAAATGCACATGGTACACTGAAATAAAAAAAATAAAATATCTAGTTTCTGCAACAAAATAAACTACTACTTATGACCTGGTCAACAGAATCTGTTCTAGAAAATTAATATACAACTCACTGGAGACAATACCTACAGCTGCCTGGGCCAACAGCTTAGGTTGAATAACATAGCAATAACCCAAGCCTGGGTGTGGGTAATGCTGGATTTACCCACGGTTGGTGTGGTTCGCCCTCGGGACCAAACAAAGTCAACCGTGGGTAAATCCAGCATTACCCACACCCAGAAGTGGGTTATTGCTATTATACAATGACATTATTTAAGAAAAGAAATAATTACTTTTCTTAAATAATGGCATTGTATAATGCCTCTTTACTGCCCTTCTGCAGCTGTCTGGTATTCTGCGGCAGTTCTGATGTACTGCGCCTGCGTACATCAGAACTGTGCAAAAGCAATGGAACGCAAGATCTCCATTGCTTTTTACTGTTTCGCTATGTTAAATGGGTTTAACATAGCGAGACAGCTTTAAAATAAGCAACGGATATCTCCGTTGCTTATTTTAAAGCTGTCTCGCTATGTTAAACCCATTTAATATAGCGAGACAGCTTTAAAAAAAAAAGCAATGAAGATCGCAAGATCTCCGTTGCTTTTTACACACTGTGTCGCTATGTTAAAGGAGTTTAACATAGCGAGACATCTTTAAAAAAAGCAACGGAGATCTCCGTTGCTTTTTTTAAACCTGTATCGCTATGTTAAACTCTTTTAACATAGTGAGACAGTGTTTTATACTAACGGAAAAAGTCCGGGCGACTGGACCTTTTTCCGTTAGTATATTGAGGGATTTACAACGGGCATGCTGGTTGGGCTGGCCAATCAGCGCGCACGGTTTACAGGAGGTATTGTATAATAACATATCAGGTACATTAGATTACTAATGACTAAGATGACTAAGAGGGGGCATTTCTGGTGCTATGGAATCCTGACTATTAGGACACACTGCTGACTCACTGGCTATTGACCAGAAAGAAGCATTAGTGGTAGTGGCACTCTGGACCTCTACCAAGATTAAGGCACCTTTGGTTCAATGTACTGCTGACTAGCAGTGGATGCTGTTGGTTCTGAGAACTGTTAACTAGGAGTAACTGTTGGTACAGCAGACTGCTGGCTATAAGGATACTGTGTTGGTACAGTGGATGGCTGGCTACGAATATACACTGCTGGCACAGTGGACTGCTGGCTATGAGGATACACTGCTGGCACCGTGGACTACTGGCTATAAGGATACACTGCTGGTACAGTGGACTGCTGGCTATGAGGATACACAGCTGGTATATTGGACTGCTGTATGAGAGGGGACACTGTTGTCATATTGGACTGCAGACTAGATGAGCAGCTTACTCAGATGTAATTGACAAAGTCAGCTATAGACCAAGTAGAAACAGTGCTTGCATGTAGGAGTACAGGATGATTAAGAAATATAGAATTAATACTAAACAAGTGGTAAAAAGGATCTTAAAATGCCTAGCTGTATACACCTTTATGTAGGCACACTTAAAAAGTCATGCTACTGCCACAGTGCCCTCTGGGCTCTGTGAAAACACTGGTGGTAAACTGGACCAGCAACTGGTTTTGCATAATGCTAGTCTCAAGGTCTTTTGGCTAGATGAAGAGATTAATAGCACTCTGGTCTTACATCTCACGGCACAGTTGTCAGACATATCAGAATATATACTAGCACAACTGCAATACAACTTTACACCATTTTCCTATTCATTAGGAAAAAAATCCAAAAAGAAATATTTCATTCATTCATTCATTCATTCATTCATTCATTCATTCATTCATTCATTCATTCTTTGTCACTGTTTATATTGAATTTGGCAAGGCATATCCGTGTTTTCCTGCCAAGACTTGAATATGCCCTCCTTATCATTTCTCTGTGTTCCTCACACAACACCAGTTTACTACAAAGTAGCAAAAATAAAATACTCCATTTGTCTTGACATTAATAGTGAACACCATTCTATCACCCCATATCACCCTTAAACAAAATAAATGTACCCCTATCTCTTCCAGAGACATATTTCTTCTTAGCTACCTCATCTATAAAATTGTTCTTGAAAGTTACTGACCTCCACTTCTCATAAACTCAAACTTAGAACTCAGAACTACTTCTTTAGGGTCACAGATGGACCACATCTAATATGGCCTCCATATACTCTTTCCATCTGTGATACAGATTTCTCTAAAATCACCTGTGCCACCTGCAGCACCCAACCTGATGACCTCAGGAATATCAATCAACCTATTAAGTTTGATAGGCTCTTTACCAGCATCTCTTTAAGTACACTGCCTACTGATCCCCCTGTCAACCTATATCTCACTTTCATGCAAATCAGTTTTCTTACTTTAAACCATCTATGTTTGAAGCTCAAATGCAATTCAATTCACTCCCTTGGCTTATGCCCCAACTCTTCCACCAGGCAAGCAGCCACCTGTCTGCTTCCCCTTCTAGTATTGTATTCCTTAAGGTGTAATAATGTTTCTTTTAAGATGGTTTAAAAGACTTTCCATTTTAGTGTTCTAACAATGCACTTCTTAACATCCTCACATTAATCCCTATTTGCAAATGGCAGTGTAATGCTGTTACTATGCATAATGATGCCATTTTTACTATTTGTATGTTCCACTATAGTTATGTGTTTATTATTTGATCACTGTTTTATTTGCTTTGTAATAAAACTTTGTTGTATCGCCTTTATGGCCCAGGCCTTGCCTGAAAAAAGGTCCATGGACCAGTGCATCTACCAGATTAACAAATAAAAGGGAACTAAAACCTGTCATCATGTTACTGAGATAAGAGAGGAAACCAAACATACTACTAAAACCCCACATAGACAAAGGCAGTATATTTAATTTTCAGACAAAAGGTTCCCAAATTAAGAATTAAACTGGAGACTCAAGGACTGTGAGACAAATTTCAGTAAACCATTTGCAAGAACTAGGCATGCTTAGATTATGTATTTTTTGTCTAATATACATAGTATATTCAGTGAAAGTCACTTTCAGTCTGAATGGAATTTGCCTTTTACCTCAATATTGTGCAACTCTTGGAACTGGTATATATAATGTGGGCTATGGGGGTGTCCCAATACATGGATGGTGGAGAAGGTTTTCCATTTGCAAAAGAAAACAAAATAGTTTGAAGTTCACTGATACAGACTTTCTGTGAGTTATTTGCCTGGCTTTGGCACTGACTGAACGTTTCCTTGGTAGATTAACATGATTCTAAGATTCTTTATGCAGAACATTATTTTCCTATTAATTCAGCCTTGTGCATTTCATAGAATATGAGTTGCCACTCATCAACCCACACTGCATTAGGTTATTTGGTGACACTTTTCTGTCCTATTACTTCAATAATGATGTCACTTGCAAATTAGCAGGCCTTATTTTCTAGTCTCAGTGGAGATGTCAAATACAAACAAAATATTAAAAATGAAAATGCCCCCTGAAAATATCCTAGATGTGTAAAAGGTTAAAAATGACAATTAGTAAAATAAACGTGCAAAATCACAAGTTTGTGAGATGACTTCTTATCCCTTTTATTGGAACTGAATACTGTAATAACCTTTTTCAGTGCCACAAACTTCCTTATATAGTTACAGGGAAGTCGTTGACAGAAGATGGCTGAGAGTCATAGAAGATGTGTTTATCGCTGCTAAAATTTGGTTCTAGGCCTTCCTCTTAAAAAAAAGGCTTTTGTCTAAATGGACAGTATCTTAAAAATATATAAGTAAGCAAATAAGTTGCAATAGGGCTGCCCCAAAGCATGAAATCCTATGGCACCCCAGCGTATCACTGACTTCTTAGATGAAAGTCCCTCTTTAACAGCTACCATTTGCTCCCTAACAGTTCAATAAGCTGAACACATTTCTGTCCCACTCTTATTCCTCATTTTCTAGTCTCCTGTGAGTCATTGTAATGGGAAAAGGGGTTGGTAGTTGAATTTCAAATACATTGTATCCATTGTCTTCTAATGTTATCATTAGTAGTGGCCCAGATATTAAAGTCAGTCAGTCTAGGTTAATGAGTCCTCTCAAGTTGGAATCTGAGTTTTGTCCACATGAAAGGTAGTTTGCATTATCTTACTGCAATATTTGTCTCAATGTATTTTTAAAGAATACTTGTTTTTTATTTCTATAAGTGCTTGAACTAGACCACTGGGGCTCTTTTTAGTAACAACTCTGTTATACAACAGAAAGTAAATATAAACATAATGAAAAAGTATCACATTGGTGCAAAATACTATAAAGCAGTACAATATAGATATATATAGAGAAGGAGTTATTAATTAATGAAACAGATTTGAGACAAACATAGCATGTATATTGGTCTCAACTGATTAGACAAACTCATAAAACAATGTAGCATTGCTAAAAATTAATTATTTGCTTAACATGTACCTTCACTGGTGAGGAAATCTTGCAGGGCTTTGTAAAGCTGTACACAGATGTACATATTTTTCATTTCAACAGGAAAGTAATTCAATCACTAATGACCTAAATACAGAAGGCCCATAAAAACACTGCATTGAGAGAAATGGGATTTCAAGTCTGGTTAAAGATTGACAACTGGATCTAATGGTTTTTGGAGATGGTTTACACATTAGAGTGCTGTGTTAAGACTTACAATAATCAAAGGGAAGTATTTTGAAGATAAACATGCACATCATTAAGGTAGACCTGGCTAGAACAGGCAGCTGCTTAGCATGACCTTGAAAGTAGTAGTGATGCACTGGTCAAGAATCACCTGTCATAAAATGCTAGATTTTGTTTTTCATTCCTTTGAGTTTATTTACTAATTTTCCTGGTGTGTCTACAATCATAGGTTAATAAGTAAGTACTAGGATAGCTGCCCTTGTAGGCCATTTAAGCCTCGTTAGTTTGCCTTATGGTGCTTGAATTAACCTGTACCGTACACATAGATAGTAATCTAGCCTTGGATCATCATGTGTCTACAGTGTTGAGAAAATCATTCTATTGCACAACTTATAAACAAAGGTATGGCATCTAAGTCCAAGGAAGTCATTGTTCCACTGTATTCGGCATTCATCAGACCTATCATTGAGTACATTGCCCCCTTTGGTATGCACCTAACCAGGCATATTCAACAACTGGAACGTCCACAGAGGTTCCTCACTAAAAGACTACAGGGTGTAAGTAATATGTCCTCTGCAGACTGCCTCAAGGCCCTATCACTGTATTCTGTCTCCTACAAGCTTTTGAGGGGAGATATATGCCTGCCTTACAGGGAATTGTCAGACCCCACTCTGATGGACCTCCTGCATATCCGCAAAACAAACAGTACCAGAATTAGCTGTTCTAAAGACTTAAACATTGCCTGTGATGTAAATTGGACCTACTCGAGAGACAGGTATGTATTCCAGAGACTACCCCATCTGTGGAACAGGCTCCTCATCAATGTGAAGCAGAGCTCCTCCCTAATCCAATTCAAGTGCAACTTGGACAATTGGATGGGAAGTCAGGAATTCATCCCAGGTTTGGCACTTATGTCTCTGATGCAAACAGATAGCCTGTAAATGGTTCATCTCTCAGGCCCATGCTTACACTTATCAAGGGTATCAGAACCTATCAGAGATTTGGGGATGCATGGCTAGGCTTAAAAAGGCCTTTGTGGTCATTATCCTAGTAAACACCTATGAATCTTACACATCCTATGGTCAATAATTAAATATTACTTCCAGTAAGAATAATTGAAATCATACCATAAATAATATGAGGGGACACATGCATGGGATAAACTATTTAGGAGCTACGTCTGTCAGTTAGTGGTGCAAGGGCCAGTCCTGGGATAAATTTTCAGTTTTCCATACACAGTTATAAGTTTCACTTGAATGTGGGCAGAGATGAGCTTTGTTTTATGTGGATGAGGAATCGGTTCCAGATCAGCAGTGTCTTCTGAGCAAGAAACCTATCCCCCTAAAACTGTTTTATTGATCTTGCAGAAGAGGTTTAGATCTCCAGACTGAGTCACTAGTAGTCTATAATCTAATGCCATTCTTAGCCAGTACTGATCTAACTTCTTTTGTTAGAAGTCCAGGGTTCTGTAACACTTTGTCCAACAAGCTTAAGCTATATAGACAGTTTTCCTAATTCAGTCTGCAAAGGTGAGGGTGAGTTAATCATGCATATCAGTATTTAAAAGCACTTACTCTTTCCGTGATACAACCTCCAGGTCTTGCAAAGGACCAGTCTTCCTTTAAGGTAGCTGTGTTCCTATATGTACCAAGTATAGTTTTAGTTTTTGCCATATTCACTAGAAATGTACTAATGACTGACAGTCCTGCCAGTGGATGATAACTAAACTGGAGAAAATTATGTCCAGCAGTATGTTAATGTGATATTTTTCAACCACCAACCTCCATCCCTGAGTTTTATTCTTTGTTTAAATGTAAGACAATGGATGACTTTCTGGAGCTAAAGCAGAGTAGTGGTGAAAGCACAGTCTTCATTTTTAGAGAAAGTCAATACTGGCTGTGTAAACTAATGCTGTTCTGGAGCGATGCTATTCCTAGAACTAAAATGGGCACTTGAAAAAGTCAATGTGTGTGTATGTGTGTGTGTGTGTGTGTGTGTGTGTGTGTGTGTGTGTGTGTGTGTGTGTGTGTGTGTGTGTGTGTGTGAGTGTGTGTGAGTGTGTGTGTGTGTGTGTGTGTTTGTGTGTGTTCTATCCCACTCCACATTAGACCCCTGATTAATCAGACCACAACACTCACACATTTTATTCAGCCACCAGAATTCCTCATTAAAGCACTCAAACAATTTATTGACAGTCACTCCCCTGAACAAGATTCCACTTTAATTTACTCAGCCACCTCCCCCTCTGATCTGCAGACTTTAACCCAAAATGCTATTAATACAGTTGAAAACTGGCTCCTTAATTGTCGACTCATATTAAATCCTAACAAAACAAAGTTGCTGCTGTTCTCCCCCACCTGCAGGTCTCCCTTACCAACCTTTACTATAAAGTCTAACGATGGCACCATTATTTCACTTGATCCCTCTACTAAACTTTTAGGTGTAATAGTAGACAATAACCTCAGGTTTGATATGCGCATTAATCAAACTATTAAAACAGTCAATAAAAAACTTGGCTCACTATACCGGATTAAACCCTTCCTAACCCCACTAGCCAGGACTGTTATTGCCCGGACACACCTACTCTCCACCCTCTTTTATGCCTCCCCTTTATTTACAAACCTGAGTAAAACTGACCTCAACAAACTATAAAGCTACTATAATAATATATCTAGTATTTGCCACTGGAGCAGCATACAGAACATGCCACTGTCATAAATGATATCAACTAGGGTGGCTTGATTTACCTAGCCTACTTCAATACAACCAAATAATAATTGCACATAAGATTTTTTTACCAACCTGAAAACACGCCAATACTTAAAAACCTTATCACCCCCTACAGGAACCACAAGACTCTTCGCTCAAACAACAGGCTACTAGTTCAAACAGTCAAAACCAACACTCAGCTGGTGACTCTTGTTCATCAATTCCGTTGGCAAAACATGGAACTCTCTTCCTATGGATCTTACTTTGATTCCCTCCATAACCCAATTCAAAAATAGCCTTAAACAGAACTTTAAAACACATTGGTTATGTCCTTGCCCTAACCCTGACTAACTCATATCCTATAACCATATGTTATAAGAAGACTTTTACTTTACTTGCATGTTACTGTTAGTTTATGAACTGGTTAGGCTATAACATGGAAGAGTATATGTCTTTTTATCCTTTCATTGTACTGTATTACTGAGATGAATTTGTAAACTGTGCTTATCATGTATAAATGAAATAATTTTCTGTATGTAGGTTTGGAGCTTTTCTCCTTGGGCCTCCACTGAAAATGGACATATATCCAGTTGGACTATCCCGGTCAACAAATGTAAAATAAAATAAATAAATAAACATTGGACATCACTGGATCTATTTCAGAAGATGTAACAGAACACATTAGACATTATACTTCATATTATTCAGAAAAGTAATACATTTTACCAACATTCTATTTTGAAGCTATCTGCTGACCAGGAGGACTATCTGGTTAAGTGACTTGTTCAGAGTCATACAATAGACACACGGAGGCAAAACGAATCAAACCATATACCACTGGCTATAGACAGCAGCTCTTTAAGAGATTAGAGCTTAATCCTCTGCAGTAACTGCAAGGCTTTCTTTGACATCTACATTTTTTGATAAAGTTCTGAGGATTAAAAACAATAAGGCATGCAGTCAGTCAATAATTATTGTCATTATAGAGTTTCATACTTCTTGTTCAGATAATGCATTCTGATGCAAAATGTGTTGTTCTGCTAACTTTTTAAAGTTAATTATTCTAGTCTGTCTCTTAACTGTCTCCAGTTTTGCAGGGCATCTCTGATACTGCCTCATATTCATGTCCTGTCCCTCCTTAACTTTTCTTTTCTGGAAAATCACTGAGGATTACATAGTCATTCAGAAATATCAGACATTATAGTTTCACAGTTCTTACTGTTCAGAAAATACATGTCAGTAGCTTAAGGTTCTGAAATGTTAACAAACTGCTTTCTGTAGTCAAACCTCCATTTGATTACTGCATACCTTGAGCAAGTTGTATAACCACACAGTGCTCCTGCATCACTCCTGAAAAGGGAAACTTTCTCTGGTGTGTTTACCTGGTTAAAAAGATAAAATTAAATATTTAAAATTTGTGCCCTCATTATAGTCCTCCCAATTATTTTTGTCCAGAATTTTTGAGTAAAAAAATCAAGAGGTATGTTGGTCTTGTAAAAATATAATGCTGTCTGGCAAGTTGTTGTGGTCTGTGGTCACTAAACAACTGCAGGCTTGAGTTTCATACTCTGTATTCTTCATAAGCATAGAATCTGGGAATCCTAATAAATACAAGTCAACTATGCAGGAGCCCATTAACACCTTGTCAGTGCTAACCCTAGGCCTGGCCAACCTTTTCAGTGTAGGACAGGGCAGTCATACCGGAGGTGAAATTTTGAATGCCCATCCAATTATCTATCCCAATTTTGAAGGAAGATATGGAATCATTCTACTAATTTGGAGGGGAAGTTTGTTCCAGAGAAGTAGTAAGCACTATGTGACAAATCTATCACTTCACATTATTTTGTTTATTTCTTTAAGTAGATTTAGGTCTCTGGTTCTAGCATCTGTAGAATTGTTTGATTTGTGAAGGTGTAAGAGGCCTTGTGCTATTGGATACCTAATGGCCTGATAAGCAAGGCTCATATCACACCTAAGCACTCTGTATGAACAAGAGCCTACAAGACAGCTTCCAGCCTTGTGTTAATGTAAAGCATTTTACTTTATGAAGTTTCTAAGCATATGCAAATACTTAAAATCTGTTCCTGTTTTTGTCTTTGTTTCTGATCATGGGATAAGAAGTTGAGATGGCAGAGGTGAGTTGCAATGGGTTGCACTATAGTTTTGACAGCAGCAAGCCATTATTTATGAATGCATTCAATGACTTGATCTCAATTAGATAAAGAAGGTGTATAGTCTTGCATGAGGCTGTAATTGAAGCGTGTGTGTGTGTGTGTGTGTGTGTGTGTGTGTGTGTGTGTGTGTGTGTGTGTGTGTGTGTGTGTGTGTGTGTGTGTGTGTGTGTGTGTGTGTGTGTGTCTGTGTGCGTACATACAATACATATGTTTATAAGTACTTGGTTCCTGCTTCCCTGAGCAGTTATGTAACTGATTGCAGTAAACAAGAGCATCATCATATGAGCCATGCATTGTCGATACTATCCATGGTTTCCTTGTTTTGTTTTGTTGACTGTTTGCAGTGTGGTTATTATTTGGCTGTGAATAAATAAAATAGTATGAAGACAATAATGAGTTAATATGAATATTTTAACTATTAATTAATTTTAATTCATCTTGGCTTTTGAAAGCAGTCTGATGTGAAAAGGCGAGATTCATTAAGCTTACACTAAGTGCACATGATCTGTATTCAAGAACATCCCTACCACATTTTTATGCTTTCTAATCACTCAGAAAGATTACACTAAGTGCACATGTAGTCTACAATTTGTAATAACCTTCATGAATCCCCTCAATATTTAAGGCTGCAAGAAATCAGCAGGAAAACTAAACTTAGGAGGAAGAGTGTGTGTTATGCTTGTGTTGTCTATTCTGTCTAAATGGTGTACACCTAGTGTGGGTGTTAATGAATCCCAGGGTTTGGGGTGCAACAGTTTGACTGCCACTAAATGTAGATGAGCAAGGTATGAGCAAGGACATTAGTTGTTAATGAACTGCTCTCTGTACCCTCAGCCTTTGTTTGTCTTCTGAGTGGCTGTGACCAAATAACTTCAAAAGTGTTTCTGGGCTGCCACTGAAAAGGGACACTTGCTTCCAGTGGGCTGTCCCAGACTGTTAGCAAATTTGTTACATATTTGTCTTATAAAATCCCGTACCCTTCACATACCTAATAGTTCAATGGGTTACACATGTATTTTCAATAAATGTGAGTTTTAAGGGAAGAAGAAATGTTTACTGTTGCTCATACTACATATATTTTTAATGTAAGGGTGTTTTGTTTAGTAAATGTCTGACTGTTTTTGAGTAAAATTTGAAATAAACGTTTTAAATTTAAACCAAATCTCTGTGATCAGATTGGCTTTGTGTGTGTGTGTGTGTGTGTGTGTGTGTGTGTGTGTGTGTGTGTGTGTGTGTGTGTGTGTGTGTGTGTGTGTGCACGCGTGTGTGTGTGTGTGTGTGAGTTGGGTGGGGGCATTACCCTGCCTAGGGCAGCATTTGACCATGATCTGTCTCTGTGACATGGCACTGTAGATACATGCACCATAGTCAAACCTCAGAAATGCACTAATACACATCCTATACTGCATACAGATTCTTCCACCATCACCATAGACAAAAGTCACTATAGTTTTTTTTCAAAACTCTAAAAGCTAAAAGAATAATTCAGACACCATGTTAATATGCTTGTTAATGATTTCTTGGGTTGACACAGTGTTACATGAGTGCCAAAGCTGGTATCTCTCAAGTGATTAGCCATATCGTCTGGGCTCTCAAGTCTCTAAATGTTTACTAGAAGTTGTTACAAAAGCAAAGGATAACCAGATAACCAAAAGACATTTTTTATTTATGTTATGGTCCTCTGATATAATACTCAGCATTACATCAAGCTTACTTCTAATGACATTATGCACACAAACCCTGAAGATGTAGCTATTAGGCTTACAATTAAATTCATCTTCAACTTCCCCCCTCCATTGCCTGTACATGTTCTGTTACAAAGTATGCATACCGCACTTTCTATCCCCAAGTATTTATCTCTGAATGGATAGTAAAAGCACTCTACAACACCAAAACCTGCAGCACTATGCAAATAAATATTACACAGGGCTGTTTAAAACTCAGTATCAAAAACACCCTAGAAGATATCCTCGTTAAAGTTTTCAACAACATCCTCTCCACTGGATACATATCAGAAGCCTGGAGAATAATCATAATAGTTCCCCTACACTAGGAAAGCCCTGCCGTGGATTCTGGCAGCTATAGATCTGTCAGCTTCAAAAGCATCTTTTGCAAGGTGATGGACCACATAAACAGGGACATAAGAGATCTGCAATCCATAGATCATAACCTATTTGGTTTTGAAAAGAAGTAGATCATGCCTATTAAACCTAGCTAACATCACTGACAGAGTCACAGAAGTACTATGTGTGGGTAACATCACACACAAAGCTTACCTCAATTCACCTAAGGCTTTTAGCACTATACCCCACTCTGGAATTATCAACAAAGTGATCAAACTCAATATAAATCACCATGTAACCCACTAAATTACCAAATGGCTGACTGATAGCTACTGGTCTATTTCCCCAAAAGACTTGCCATTGGTGGTTGCCCCAGAGATCTCTTTTGGGACAACTTCTATTTGGCAATTTACTTCTCTGATGTCAAATTTGACATTAAAGACTATGGTATGCCCTGACATTAAAGGACCCTTCTATGGCACAGACTGATAAAGCCCATGATTTGACCAAGATGACCCATGTTTGACTAGTAGACACAGGAGTTGCAGGAAGCACAGCAGAAGGTCGGCAGTGATGCATCATATGGCCTGGACATCATGTGGGGAGACTGATGGCTTAGCTCATCACTTTTTTGGAAAAAAAACATCTGACATTAAAGGTTCTAGTTAACTATGTTCATGAAAGACACCAAGCTTTCCTATAGAGATAGTCAGATCTTCCATGAGGGCCTAATTCATACAAACGCACAGTGTCAGGATCGTAGTATAAATCTGAAACACCAAAAAATTTAGTGTTGTGCATTTTAAGTAACAGGAACTCTCACATACCTACCACATACATGATACCCCCCTTAAAATACACACTGTTATTGAAGACCTTTGTACTTCCATGAATAATGATCTCTGCTTTGATCACCATATATTGTTTGACATTAAGAAAGCCTTTAACATCACTCAACTGATCACTAAATTCACCTTGTCTTAGGTTCTTAGGTTCATAGGTTAGTAAGTACTTACTAGGCTATTGACCTGTGAGGATATTAAGAAGCCTAGCCCTGCATTCCCATATTAATTATTAGCTCTTTTATTTTGAAATATGAATCTCCAAAGACACAAATGTATGTTGGTTACTTACATGTTTCCTCTGTCCATACGAGCCATTAGAGCTAAACCAAGGGTGATTTTGTGGGTACCTACTAATTCAAATTACTTTTGAATATGTTAAGAAAAATATTCTGATATACATGGCCTGGGAAGCCAGGTCCATAGAAGTAGTATTCTCTATGGCACAAACCTATCCCATCAGCATATTTTATTAATATCAAAAAGGAGATTGAGGTCCCATGAACATATGTTTCTGATAGCATTGACTTCTAAATGTGTAATAGGTATAGTAGAACAGGACTGTTGAGGCTCTATAGGCAAGGCAGAGGTTACCTCTCAGTAACCTACATGCTAAAGAGACGAAAGACAATGATGTGAGATGGTCTGCACAGTTTTTATGATTAGACCTTTGACATTTTTTAGTGAGGAAGCACCATGATCATTCCAGCTGTGAAAAGTGATTTGACAGGTTTATACCAAAAAGAGCGTTATACTCAATGACCAGCTTAATGAGTGCCAAGTACCGAGGAACAATTACATCACTGGAGCTGGATGTCAGAATCTTTCTAAAGTCTCCAAGTCATTCGATCTTCTAATACCCTGATGGGAATGGATGTCATTCCTAAGTCAAAGTATGATTAAAGCTCATGAAATTAGTATTGTTTCAATCTTTGATGTTAGCCAAAAGTGTTCTTTGCAGCACATGCAATGTGTCCAGAATTGACTCCTCTTGCAATTCGTATGGAGTTACATGAATTGGTAGCATATCTAAGTAATATGTTTAAATATATTCTATTTAGAACTTCTTGATTTCTTGTATAATAGTAGCAATACATATTTCTTTCTTATCCTCAGTTGTCCACTCTATCATCTTTATGGCTCTTTTTTGGCCTGAGAGATTTTGTAGGCTACTACCTATTTCTACAACAGGTGAGGCATCCTGCTGAATCTGGCCTTATCCCATTTTAGGAATGTTTCCATGTCTTATAGGTTATCTAGATGTGAATCCCTTCATGATTAGGTGGGGCTATATAAATGTTTTTTTAACCACTTTGGCCACGTGGTTGTCAAATGAGAGATTGCTATCAACGGCTTGAGATGCCACTCTGGCACCAGTTGTCCAGTTGTATGAGGCATGGTTTTGGAAATGCTTGTGTAGGCTGGAGAGTCTATTATGGCACCCAGTTTGCAGTCATCTGCTAACTTGGTCAGCCACAGTCCCTCCGTGTTGGCCTGTACCCTCTGTATAAATATATAATAAGAGAGACAAGAGAGTCCAGGACTGAGTGGGGGGGATACTTATAACTGTGGTTTGAGTCTGACATGGCTCCAGCAATTAACCATGTGGGTTCTGTCCTTGAGCCCAGTTTGCAACCCATCCATATCTGCTGAGATTGAACAGTAGTTTTATGTTTGGGTTTAGCTCTTTCTTTGAGTTCATGTAGGTTAGTGACCCGCCGGAGCCTGGTCCCATTGATGCTGTGTTTGTTTTTTTGGAGAGGGCGGCTCTTACCTGAGCATCTGAGATGTCAGGGGTCATATCTCTAGGACACCCAGGTTCCTAACATAACTAAAGAAAGCCTTGTGATTATCCTTAGTGTCCTGTGTCTTGAGGATTCTACACTATTATTTTTTTTCCCAGTCCTGGTAACAGTCCACCTACCAGGACTGGACACTTTTTCATCCTGGGACTTGTGCACCCAGCTGTCTTTTTTATCTTTAAACCTACTTCTGGCAATGATATATGCTATATAAAATAAGTCTATATATCACTGTCACCTTGCTCAGATTTTTTAAAAACAGGGTCCATCTTATGAAGGTACTCAGCAAGACTTGACCATTATTCTTCAATATAAGCTGTGTAATGAGAAAGGACTTCAGTATGATAGTGAATATATAGTGAATATATAGTGAATATATAGTGAATATATAGTGATCAAAGGATAGTTCATTGTCAAGCTAGGTTTCTAACTAGGGCCCCAGCTTCCAGGGGTATGTTGTCAATGTGGTAGTTACAAGGGGAGTCATGCTTGCCAAAGGATATGATTATACATGTCATGGCATTTAGTTTCAGTGAATGTTTTTTGGCCCTTGTTTGTGTCAGGCCCTCTTGTAGGATCATGGTGTCCTCTGGGGAGTTTATGATGGCATCAAGTTTGCAGTCATCTATAAACTTGGTAGGCCACAATCTTTTAACATTAGCTTTGATCTCAATGATATATGTCAAAGTAAAGTGGCCAAGGACTGGACCCTGGGGCATTCCATTAGTGACACAGGCTTTTAGAGGAGATAGAACAACTCAGCCTTGCTTTCTGTGTTCTATTTGTAAGCCAAGTTGCTATCCAACAAGTTACATTGGGGGTAAACATTTAGCTGGGACAGTTTATCTATGATGCATAAGTGTGGGATGGTATTGAATTACTTTGCAAGGTCCAGATATGCAGTGTGCTCAGATCTCCCTTTGTCCATTGCATCATTGACTTTTTTTGAAGAAGTCGACAGAGTCAAGTAGGCATGTCCTGCTCTTGACAAATCTGAACTAGGTTGGGTTGAGAGTCTGTAGATCACCTACATTCCTATTTATAGTTTCCGTAATGATCCTTTCCATAGCCTTGCAGATTAGGATGGTCAGGCTTAAAGGGTCTTTAGTTACCCAAGGTTGCAAGGAAATGACTGTTGCTGTTCTCTATTCATTCAGCACAAAGACTGTTTTAAGGCTAATGTTGGATCAGTACTGCGGGAGGTCTGACGATTCATGTTTCAGGCTAGGTTGCTGGCAGCCTGGTATGTTATCTGTCCCCACAGATGTGGTATTCTTGGCTTTATATAATACATTGAAAACTAGTGCTTGGGAGATTTGATGAGTGGGTAGCTGTGGGTATTTGAACTGAGAACCTTGGTGGCGAATAAAGTTGGAGCTGAATTTGTCCACTAATATATTGGCAATGTCCTCTAGTCTGAGTATGTGATATCATTTACTATTAGCAATGCACAGTGCTGGACATTGTTTATGAGATTTCTAACATAGTTAAAGAAGGCTTTGTAGATATTTTTCACCTGGGTGGCTATTTTTTACTTCTCATCTAGCTTTATTTGGTCTGATCAGGATTCAGAGATCCTTGTTTAGTATAGCAACAGCATTTTGGCTTAATGACATTTAAATTTATTTTTATGTGCAATGATTTTTTTTCTTTTGTTATAGAGCCTGTTTATGTTAAAGTTCTGCCATAGGTGTTTATTATTGAAATTTTCATTCTGTTTATTTCTATGCAGGACAAATACATCTGTGCAACAAAATGCATGTACATAGAACTTAGCAGTAAAATATTTTGAATAAGCAGTGGGTTCATGGGGGAAGAGTTTTTTTGAATTTAGTTAAGTCGGCACTCAGTTTTAGCAGATTAGCCTTTGCATAGTCTCTAAATACTGAAGTATTGGATGATTGCTCTGGCTTCAATTTTAAGGTGAATGTGACTGACTTGTGGTCTGATTTAACCTAGAAGGAGGTTATAATAGGCAGGGAGAAGAGCTGTGCTATATTGGTAAGGATTAAGTCCAGGACTTTTTCTTCTCTGGTTTGTGTGTGGGCTAACTGGGCCAGGGAGTTTGCTTTTATGAAGTCCATAAATCTATAGGCATACATGTATGAGGATGTATACATCTCCCAGTTGATGGTGGGATAGTTGAAGTCTCCTAGGAGATTGGTGTTTGGCTTAATACATAGGGACTCCATACTGGTTAGGTAGGAGTTATGGACCATGAAGGGTATGGCGGGTGTCCTATAATTAGCTATGATGTGATCAAAGGGTTTGTTTATAGAGAGTTGGACATGGAGGAGTTCCAAGTCATTATCTTGTCTGTACAGATACACTGCCTCCTTTAGCACCTACTTCTAATTTGGTGGGTGAAGCTCTGCATTGATGGAGTGCTTTCGCTGGTCTTGAGCAGGTTTCAATGATGATTCATGCATCTACATTTCCCCAGGTAAATAGTGCTTGTAGAGTACTGAGTTTTTTGTTAGGGATTTTAATATTGACCAACAATACATTAATGTTGTGCTGATTCTGTTTACGTATGTTGCGAGTTTTAAATGACTTACTTTCCCTAAAAAACGTACAATAGGAGTGAACAAAACTTTTAGTTAATATACAAAAGCCTTGGGGGGAAGATGCAGGTCATCTGTGGCAAAGCAGTTTGGACTGCCTAACATTTTTCTCCAGTTTGATGCATGTTTTAGCCCCTTAGAATGACATCAGAATCTAAGGCAGTTCTTCAAATCAATTATCATTTGATTTTATTGTGGAATCATTTTTGGTAAGGTTAGAATACTGCTCAAGGTTAGGTTCATGCCTGCTTCAGGCACATATTCTGAGAGCCCCATCATATCTCACTTCATATAATCCACGGAGGTACATCTGAAATAATTTACACTTACATGTACAATGACTGCATCATATGTGCACTTATTTTACAGGGACTTGAGTGCCTGTGTGATGTGGTGAATCCTGCATCTATACAGTGCATTGCTAAATGACTGGGTGAGGAGCACTGCATTTCAAAACAGGCAACTCGTGATAGCAGAGAAATACAAAAAAAAAAAATGAACCGACTGGCTAATAGCAAAACTGCAGAATTTAAGGTCCTACATGGAGAACCCTAGAAATGGCTTAGTTCTTCCTCAATTCTCACTAATGTTTAAACACATTACTAGAAAAGGGGTACTAAATGAGTCCTAATAAAATGAGTTTGTTTGAAAGGTCTGTGTACCAAAGCTCAAGACTGAGCAAATTTTGAAAGATATATGAAAAAATGTGAAACTTGCTAGGTAGTGAACCGTGCACTAAGCAGGCAGGATGATAAGAAAGGTAGCTTGATGTTTAGCAGCCTAAAGGCGGAACCTTACAGTCTGATCTGTTATTCCCCAGAAGTATAAGCAGATGAGATGAGACTGGAGAAGTTTACAGATGCAATTTTTAGTTTGTTTGTGTCTTTCGGCTTTGTAATTTTTAGTAAGAGAGGTTAACTCAAGAGCAATGCTGGTTGGCTGGGTGAGCACCTAGTATTATGGCACTATGGAAAACAATGAGAGGTAAAATGTACAGCTTATATAACTGACATAAGCCATGAAAGACAAGAGGGAGGCACTTTAGTAGTCGGATTACCATAAAGAATGGAAAACAGGAACATTGGCTTTTACAATAACAACATGCAAAGGGTGGGAGGATTGGGAAAAAAATTATTCAACTGTAAGAGGCCAGAGATGAAATCCGTTAAAGAACAAAATTATGCAGTTACATCAAAATGCTTTAAAAAATAATTTTGGCAGTCTTATAATGAATCAGCTGCAATATAGTCACTCACTTTTTTGGTGTAATGATACTCAGTAGCTTGATTTCTTTTATTTCTGTTTAAAATTTATCATCAGAAGTGTTTTTAATGCATATAAAACACAATACTCAATAAACATATCTTAGGCCCAGTGGTCCAGAGAATTAAAGAACAAAGGGCAGAGGAGAGCATTCCAATCAGTAAAACAGATCTGTAACAAACCAGATAAAACCAGACACACACAAGCCTCTCTGCTGAGGGCCTACCTAACCAGTTTAACAAAAATGTTTTAGATACCGAACAAAATAATTCACCTGCAGAAAATTCGACAGGACAATAATAAGCCAGTTATGGAGTCAGACACTAAACCAACAGTCCAGAGTATTTCAGGTCTGCAAGCTGTTTAACTAAAGAACAAAATAATGCACTTACAAATGCAAACCTGGAGGCACACAGGAGTTGTCATGGCAGCAAATGGCATAAATCAGAAGATGAAATTTGAGATAGAAGTGAAAATAGTGAAAATTATCCCCGTATGCACAGAGTCTACAAATAGGATTTGTACCTTTGCAGTGCTTTTTCTTGTCTAAAGACACACTGGTTACATTTGATGCATTTTCTGTATTGTTCATCTATTACCATAAATTATATTTGATATCATGCAATTACCTGCAGTTTTATTTTTTCTTTTGCCTTTTTCTGGCCTCTTTCCTATTGACTATCTATATTCTGCAGTTTGATTGCTTGTTCATTTCTCATTACTTGTGTGATAACTGGGGACAGCACAGGTGTCATCCAGACTATCATGATTTGTTTAGTTGTGTGTTTGTGCCCACCTCCCCTCTGCCAGCTAACAAGCACACTCTCGGATGCAAGGCTTTTGGTGCTTTTATTTAGGTTCATAGGTTCATAGGTAGATACTAGGCTATCAGCCCGAGGGCATTTATAAGCCTAGCCAGTGTGTGCCAGCTTTCGCCGCCCCATTGATTAATTAACTGAGCCTCTGTCAAGAAGAGCCAATGAAGTGATCCCAGGGGTGTATTTTCTGTTACCCATCCACTCGTCAAGGTTTCTCTTGAAGATTGTTAGTGAGGGGCTCTGCCTAATGTAGTTAGGAATTTTGTTCCAAAGCATGGGGAGTCTCTGTTTGCTGTGGCATAGACTGGAATAAATCTATCCCTCCAGCATGTTCTATTTATTGTTGTGGTGAGGTTTAGCTCACTAGAGCGAGTGGCTAGCAGTGACTTGGATTTCTTTAGGTGGAGCATGTCCATCAATTCTGAGTTAGACATGGCTTTGTAAGTCAGGCAGAGATCACCTCTGAGTAAGCAATATGCCACTGAGTATAGCTGGAGATTTTCCAGTCGGGCTGCATAGGACATATGTTTGAGGCCAGTAATCCTCTTGGTGAGGTACTTTTGTGGTCTTTCCAGCTGCTGGAAGTGTCTTGTGAGGTACATCCCCAATGGGGCATTGTACTCTATGATGGGTCTAATGAGTGATGAGTAGAGGGGCACTATAACCTCTTTATTTCTAGATGCGAACCCTTTAGTAATTAGATGGGCTACATAGAAGGATTTCCTAACTACTTTGGCAATATGATTATCAAAGGAGAGATTACTATCTAACTGGGTCCCTAGATCTCTTATTACCTCTTCTGTATTAAGGGTGCTGCCACCTATGTGGTAATTCATGGGTGTTTTGTTTTTCCCAAATGGGATGACTATGCATTTTTTGGCATTTAGCTTGAGACCATGACTTTGACACCAAGTGTCCTTCTCAGCAAGGCCCTTTTGGAGAATGTCTGTGTCAGCCGGAGAGGCAATTATGGCTCCCAGTTTGCAGTCATCGGCAAACTTGGTTAGCAATAGCCCTCCTGTGTTTTCCTGTACTTCTGAGAAGTATATGCCAAACAGTAGGGGTCCCAGGACCGGGCCTTGTGGGACACCACTTTTGACTGGTTTAGAGTCAGACCTGGAGCCCACTATTCTTACTGTGTGAGTTCTGTCTGTAAGCCAATTGGCGACCCATATCGTGACATAGGGGTTTATGTTCAGGCTGGTGAGTTTTTCTATAATTCCTGAGTGGGGGATGGTGTCAAAAGCCTTGGCGAGGTCAAGGTAGGCTGTGTGAGCTACCTTCCCCTCATCTATGGCCTTGGTGACTGTCTCTAAGAAGTCAACCAGGTTTAGTAGGCATGATCTGCCCTTAACAAAGCTGAACTGGGTTGGGTCAAGTGTTCAGAGGTTCCCAATGTATTTGTTAATGAGTTCCATGATGATGCGCTCCATAGCCTTGCAGACCAGGCTAGTCATGCTTATGGGGCAATAGTTACCATGGTCAGTTGTGGCCCCTCCTTTGTGGAGTGGAATAACCGTTGTTGTGTGCTATTCTATGGGCATGTAGCCTGTGGAGAGGCTGAGGTTGAACAGTGTGTTTAGGTGTGGGGTTAGTTTGTTCTGTAGTTTGTGCAAGACGCAGCCTGGGACACCATCTGGCCCCATTGACACTGTGCTTTTGGCTTTTGAAAGGGCTGTTATCACCTGTGCATCTGTGATTTCTGGGACACTACACTTTTCCAGTATTGTTGTGGGCCCTTTTGGGGGTGAGAGGGGAGTGAAGTTTGCACTGAATCTATCTGCCAGGATGTTGGTAATATCAGTGGGTTCAGTATACTTTGTACTATTTTGCACTAGCTCAGAGCATATCTGTGAGTTGCCACTTAGATTCTTGACATAGCTAAAGAAGGCTTTGTGGTTTTCTTTCGAATCCTTGGCTATTTTTCTTTCAAAGTTAGCCTTGGAGGATTTTATGAAGGACCTTAGTTTCTTACTGATACTGATCAGGGATGTCTTTCCTTCTTGGGATTTGCTTTTTTTCTGAACTAGTTTCCTCCTTCTGTTGTATAGCCTGTTTATGGCAGGGGTCCACCAGACTGGTTTTCTTCTCTTAGGGGAGTGAGTCTTGTTTTTGCTAGTAATGGCATGATCCATGCATCCTTGTAGGTGCTCATAGAGTGCATTTGTAAAGGTTCCTGCATCTTGGACACTGTTATCCTTTAGCATCGGGGCTGTGAAACTTACCACCTCTGCCTTAAGTAAGGTGAAGTTTGCTATAGAAAAGGTTTTCATTGTGGTTTCCTTGGTTGGAGGTGGTGGTGTGGTGTGGACATCCATAGTGATTAGTTTATGGTCTGATCTAACCAGTGACGGGTTGACCTCCGGTGTGGAACACCTGTCGCCCATGTTGGTGATGACCAGGTCCAATATGTTTTCACCTCTGGTAGTGGAGTTTACCAGCTGATCCAGGGCATTTGAGTTGATAAATTCCCGGAAGCGCTGGACCTGTGAGTTTGTACTTGAGTAGTTTTCCCAGTTAACAGTAGGGTAATTGAAATTGCCCAATATCAGGGTGATCAGTAGGACCTTTTTGTTTTCCAGTGTCTCGAGAAAGGTGGAGTGGTGGTCCTGGGTCATGGAGGGTGATCTGTAGCAGGCCACAATTTGCATTGCATATTTTCCTGTTGTTAGTTGCACATGGATGATCTCGGAGGTATCATGCTGCACCACTAACCTGGAGGTGCAGGTATCCTTGATGAACATGGATACATCCCCTCCTTTTGTGTTTCGGTCCATGTTCTGTGACCGAAATGTGGAGTGTGAGTTGTAGCCCAGTAGTGCTGGGGTGCTCTGTGGAGCCTTGAACCAGGTTTCAGTTACTGCACAGATGTCGACGTTCTCCATACTTAGGAGTGCTTCAAGCGCGTGCATTTTGAGATTTAAACTCCTGGCGTTGAGTAGCGTAACCCTCATTTTTTTTATTTGTGCTGTTTACGGAGGTGGGTTTGACTTTTGAGCCTTACCTAAAAAAAGGCACCATGGGGGCAGCAAGAGCCTTGGCCAGTATTCGAAAGTCTAGGGGTGACAGGTGCAAACCATCTCTTGTGAAGCAATGAGGCCTGTCTTGTTTGTGAGTGGTATGTACATTTCAGCACATGCCTGATGAAGGCTACTACATGGACACAGCCTGGTAATATCAGGCATATATCCCCACCTCATAAAATGCATGCCATGCTCCTCTATCTCTAGCAGATAATAGTGCTGCAGTGGGACAGGCCCCCTCCATATCTTAAGGAGGAGTGAAACCACAATGCTAGGTGTTTCTGAGTCATATGGGTCACTGTTAAGGCTTTATCCCTCTGCATCACAGAGCTGAGCAAAATTCCAGTTTCAGTTTTATTGCTGTTAGCATTTCTGGACTTTTCAAATCACTTTCTGAACAAATCCAGGTTTATATGCAAGTTCCATTGTAATGCTCCTAAGTTGCACATGCAAATAATGCCTTCACTCAACACTTCACTTGCTCAATACATGT
This sequence comes from Protopterus annectens, assembly GCF_019279795.1. Classification (NCBI taxonomy): domain Eukaryota; kingdom Metazoa; phylum Chordata; order Ceratodontiformes; family Protopteridae; genus Protopterus; species Protopterus annectens. The sequence goes on from NC_056729.1 coordinate 1,323,914,969, forward strand.
CTATAGCTTCCTTTGGTGCTAAGTTAGCCACTATCCCTTAACAGACCATTTCAGATTCCACAGATATTTCTGTATTTTATCAATGATACAGCTTAGTCAGCAAATTCTTAGTCTTGTGTTCCGTGTTTCAAGTCAGTGACTTATCTAGTCTCTACTGGACCCATTCTGGTGAAAAGTGAATGTCTCACACATGGTAGATTATCTCACCTGCAGTATGTTTGGAATTTACTTTTTAATACTGTAAGCTTTACTTTCTCTTCCTAGCTAAAGGAAATGTGTTAAACATGCTAAAGGCTTCCTTATCGGTGATCTGAAGGACAATAACACACTGGATCCTTTTAACTAGTTTCAAATGCTTCTGACAGTAGAAATACAGACCATGCCATTATCTCCATGCCTTCCAGCATCATAGAGGTTCGATACAACTTCAGAAACATCAATTTATTATTTATTTATTTGGCATTTGTTTACCAGGAAAGTCTGACTGGGTCATGAGGTACCCATTTTCAGTGGAGGCCTGGGGAGAAAAGCCCCAGATACATATGGTTAACAGGATAAAAAACTAGACAGACAGAATAAAGTCATAACTTTCAAGGACAAATATGAAAACAACACATTAGTTTGTAAGAATGAGAACTTAACAGACATAATAAAGTCATAACATTCAAGCACAAAATCTGAAAAACTACACATTAACTTGTCAGAATAAAAACTCAACAGACATAATAAAGCCATAGTGTTCAAGCATAAATTATATGGAAAGCATGATAATAAGAAGATAAAGTATTATTTATATACTATATGATTATCATAATGATTATTAATATTCTAGAGGTCATGAAATATGGTAACAGATTATATTGGTGAAGGCGTAGGATAGTATGAGTAGAGAAGGGCAGGGCGTGACAGAGGGAATAGTACGAATAGATGTGGAAAAGGTATGAGTGCAACCTCAGGGGAGTATGTGTAGCTGAAGGGAGGGGAGGGTAAGTTAATAGTGGGGAAAGAGACAGTAGGGGTAGAAAAAGGTATAAAAGTGCCTCAGCCAGGGCTCTTACAGGAGCAAATCCAAGCTTTGTTGAAGTATTCTTTTACAGATGTTTTGAAGGAGTGTAGGTTAGTAGCAGGTTTGATAGTTAAAGGAAGGGAGTTCTATAGTTTTTCCACAGAGCAGGAGTAAAGGCTTAGGCCTGAGGTTTGTTGGGTTTATAAGTTGTGAGGAGATGTTTGTCTTCAGATCTGAGCTGTTTATTTGGGATATAAAAGTTGATCAATGAGCTAAGAGCAGGACAAGCTAGTGGGTACTGGATGACTTTGTACACAGTAGTAAGTTGTACATATTGGATGTGGAGGGGGAGTTCAAGCCATCTTAGGGAATGTATTGCTTTATAGTGATGAGTTAGAGGGGGTTGCATTTATGTAAAATTTGGCAATTTTGTTATAGCAGCTTTCTATTTTTTTCTTAGGGAGACTGTAAGTTACTTAGAATTGGGTCTCCATATAACAGTGAGGGCAGCAGGTAGGTTTTAGCCAGGGTAATTTTGGTAGCTGCTGTGAGGAAGTTTGTATTCCTGTATAGCATGCCTACTTTTTTGGTGCATTTTTTTCATACTGTTTTATGTGTGTAGATCAAACTTGAGATTATTGTCAATTGTGACACATAGTAGGATTATAGGATTATAGGAGTTTACTATGCTATCGATCTGGAGGTCATTTTAAGCCTAGCCATTTCATCCCAATGTAACACCATAGATACATTAGTCAATACCCAGGGTTGCATTTAGTAATGACTGCCCATGTCCAGGAGGGTTGTGGGTCCCATCCCCGGTAAAAACATTATGGTACTCCATCAACTCGTCCAAGTAAGATCAGTGTCATAAAGATGCTCTGTTTTACATTAGTTGGTAGCCTATTCCAATTCATGTCAAACAGAGCACCATTATGACACTGTTCAGAAAGAACCTGTATTTCTGTAGGACCTATGTCAGATAATCAAGTTTTCAGAAAATCAAAATTCATACGGAAGAGACCATATGATCGGGTTTCTAAAAACTCGAACATCAAAAAAAACAAACATTTTTTTACGTTTATGCAGGGGAGCAAGCACCTTGCACCCCCCCCCCATGTGGGGGCACCCCTGCAAATTATATATGCCAACTCTGAGATTTAAGTGAAGAAAAGCGTAAATTTCCCAATCCTCACTGTACCAGATCTCCATTAAAAAGGTTTGCATTTTCAAAAACTTGATCATATGGTCTTGACCAGATAAATTTCAAGTTTCTGAAAACTCGATCCACTGACAGGGATCCATTTGGAATGCTGAACCAATTCAATTTTAATATTGTTGGTTGAAAAGATCTTGAAGTTTGTTTTTTTGGAGGTTTGGGGCTTGTGGGCAAACAGAAGGAGCTTTTGGGGAGGTCATTAGGAGTTCAGCATGGAGAGTCATGTTTCTATGGAAGAGAAAGCTTGTTGTGTTTTGTGTTGTAGGAGCGACAATGTGTTTGATATGCAGATGATAATGATGTCAACTGCATATTGGGTTAGAGTGTCTTCATAGGACAATGTATGTACATTATTGATGATGACATTAAATAGTAATGAGCCAAGGCGTGTCCTTGAGGTACACCTCTGTGGAATGATGTGGTATGGGGTGATAGAGCTCTGTCATTTTACTGCTTGCTGCCTGTCATCTAGGTAGCTAGAAACCCACCGAAGTGAGGAGGAGAATAGGCCAATGTTGGAAAGTTCATTAAGGAGTTTGGGGTGAGATACCATGTAAAAGCTTTTGACAAATCTAGAAATACTGCAGATACTAGTTTGCCAGTGTCACGGACTTCGTTGATAGAGTGCATGAAATGTAATAAGGCTGTTGAGGTACTATGTGCAGGTCTAAAGCTATGTTGAGTGTGGGAAAGTAGGTTGCTGTGTGTAAGATGGTAGAGAAGTTGTAGGTGCACACATTTTTCTAGAATCTTAGGGGAGGCAAGATTGCAATTGGATGAAAGTTTGTGATGTCAGTGGAGCTGCAGCCCTTATGTAAAGGGATAATGTATGATCTTTTTCATAGAGTAGGGGCATGTGATTCAGTTATGGCCCTATTAATTAAAATACTGACAGGGAATGTTATTGCCTCTGTGGCAAGTTTTAGCTATTCTGGTGGGAGGTTGTCTGCTGAGGTTAAGCAAGGTTTCAGTTTTTGTAGAAGTTTTTTTTTTTATTTGAGATAAAGGGATGGGCTGAAAAGTAAGATGGGGATGGTGTGACATTTTGTTATGGGTGCGGGGTTGGTTGTGTGCATGTAATGTGTGGAGTTTATAGAAGTTAGTATTAGGGGTATTAGTGGAAGTCCTGAGTTGGGGGGTGGATTAGTTGGGTTTACTTTTAGGTTGGATACGGATTCTATAAAGTATGCAATGAATTTGGTGGTTGTTTGAAGGGGTGGTATATTGGGGTATGGACTAGTATTATTTTTATTTCTTGGGTTAAGTAGTGACGTTACACAGGACCAGAAGTTCTTATGGCTGTTTTTGTGTTTACCTTGAATGTAGCAATAGAATGATGTTTTATCATGTAATATTTGTCTTTTTGTTTGATTGCTTAGTTGTCTGTATAACTGAATATTTATGTAACAACACTATACTTTTTATTTTATATTATTCAGTGAATATTTATGTAGTTTTTATCCTTTAGTCAGGCAGTCCATGCTTTGTCCCTGTTTTTCATTAGAATTTTACATAATTTTGTGAGTCATGGGGCATGGTTATTTTTTATTCTTTTTGTTTGCTGAGGGGCTAAGGAGTTAAGAATGCTTAGGAAGGTGCTGTTGAAATGTTCAACTGCATCATTAAGGGGAAGTCTTTTTTAGGATGGACCAGTCTATAGCTTTTAGAGATTAATTAAATACCACTTTGCTGAATTTTTAGAGGTTGTATATAGTTTTGAACGTGTGTTGCTTTGTGATTTCAGTGATAGTCCTATGAGTACAGGCTGGTAGGTGGTCAATTAAGGATTTAGGGCGTGCGACTGAGGATGTAAAGTTAGAATGGCTCAAGACTAGTATCTAGTCCAGGGTGGAGTGTTGGATGTTATTTTTGCTATATCTGGTAAGAGTATTTATAAGTTGAGTAAAGCCATTTACTATTATTATTACATTTACTATTTGTTGGGTGGTGTGAGGTTAGTGTCTGCTGGTCAGTGTTAACATCCCATAGCATAATGGTTTCATTCTGTATTGTTTCAGATATTCAGGCTAGAATATTTTCTAGAATGCAAACGTTTTGCCCAAACGGGATGTATAAAACAACTATGCAGATGTTCTTAGATGAGTTAAGGTTTAGAAATGTCATAAGGATTTCAGCTGCTCAGAATTTTGGTATAGTATTTGAGTATGTTGGAAACTATCAAGTTGTTACAGAAAATTAAGGCTATTCCACCAGCGTTTTATTATGCTCTGTCTACTCTGATAATGTGATAACCAGGGAGAAAAATTTCAGTATCTAATTTTTGGTTTTAGACAAGTCTGTGTAATAGCAAGGATGTGTGGGTTAGTGTGTTAACCAGGCATGAAAGAGTGTCAGTTTAATGCATATGCTCCTGATATTAAGAATGACAAGTTTTAGTTTTTTTTATCTGTGTAGTAGGAATGGGACCTGGGTTATGGTAAATGTAGGCTGTGAAACAATGTCTAGTTGTTTTAGGAGTTTTAAGTAATTTGAGCATTTGTATTTAGGGATGCCACCTTCTGTCATGGCTAAAACCGGAGTAAAACCACGCCCCTTGCGTCACCAGTAACCCCGCCCACCCCACCCCCTCTCCCACCCACATTCTGCCTGTTTTGTGACATTACGATGACATCACTCAGTGGGAACGCCCTCTTTTTTCATTCCTGCTGCCTGCTTTCTGCTGATTTACTATGCTTTTCTATAAAAAAAGCATAGTAAATCTGCCAATTTAGAAACTCTGATAGTCTGTTTCCTTTTTGAAACAGAATACCGGAGTTTGAACAGTGTTTTCCGAACTACTGGAGAATCAGTTTGATTTCCGGATAGTCCGGAAAGAAATGGAGGGGTGGCAACCATATTTGTATTAGTTTTAGCTTGTAAAGGAAGTATTGAGGACTTTAGGGTGGGAATAGAAGAAGACTGGTATAGAGATTAGTGCTGGGGTTATTTGGGAGAAGCTTGTGGTGGAGGGATCGAGTGGTGATGATGTGGTAATAGTTGAGGTGTGCTTTTGTAGTAGTGTTGCTGGAGCAGGAGTTAGGATAGAAAGGAGGAGGAAGATAAATGAGAGGCATGAGTAGATTGGTGTAGAGTGAGATAGCTTAAATGGAAGTAGAGGGGGGACTAGGGCTGCTGGAAGTGAAGCAGTTATAGGGGGTAGAGTACAAGTGAAAATACTGTGGGATAGTAGTGTAGAAAAAAGGGGTGTGGTTAAAGTAATTTGGGTGAGGTGTGGGGGGTGTTGTGTAGTAGACTAGAGTATAGTTGAGACCGGAGGGAGTTTGCAGGAGATGGAGCTAATGGAAGTATAATTAGTATAATAATTATAGGATAAGAATCTCAAAAACTGAAGAAACTAAGAGAAAATACGTTTGCAGGTCAGTAGAGTGCAAAACAAAATAAATTTTGCAAGAGTGAACTTCACAATGTTTATGCAGTTCAAAATTTTCAGTTGTCTATCAAAATACTTAAAAAAAATCAGACAAGGTAAGTACAAAACAAGCTTGGTTTTGCAAGTCTTATTCAGGCACAATGCCAGTTTATATTCAAGAAGTGCCCAGGAGAGAAACGTCAAGAGCAGTACAATGATATTAAAGCCAAGCCATTCAGAAAAAATAGTATCAGTGCCCTGAGTAAGTTTACTTCTGATATTATGAACAGATTGGCATGCAAATATTAGTTTTTTTAAAGCAGCTTTGGTTAGCACCCAGAGGAACACCATCGACAGAAACCCATCAGAAGATTTCCCTTCAGGTGTTTTCTCCAAACTAAAAATCCAGGCTTGGTCACATGACACATGCCCCAGACTTAACTGATTGCTTACAACATTCAATACAGATTGAGTAAGAAAAGAAACAATCAAAGGTGACTAATAGCCCAGCCTAAAAAACAAAGAAGACAATTGTGGTGGGCATATCTCACTCAACTGTCCAGAATTTTTCAGAATGTCCATATTTTTTGCCTTACATTTCTGGTCTGCACCTCATAAAATATGTGGTTGCCTGGCAAATTACTGACGACTGAAATTACAAAATAATCGCAAACTTTTGAGTTTCAGACTTCATGTCCTTTAGAAATTGCATGTTAATGGAAAACCTGTTACACTAGCAACTTTTGAAGTTAATAACAGCAATATTTAAAATCTGTCTCTTATTTTGAGCATTTACTCCTTCATTTTGTTGGACTTTGCCAACAGTTCTTGCTCTTAAAGGCTGAGGGGTATGCTTGTGTAATAGTAGTGTTACAAAAAGAGTTTTTTAGAAGCCCACCATTGCTCACTAATACAAACACTAGCTCTGTCCAGCTCTTAATCTCAGCCTTGCACAATACCTTAGAAAAACCCTTTCCATAACACTACCACTGTTCAAATAAACCATGTCCTGTGGTATTGCTATGGTTATGGCTTTTAGTTTGTATTATTTTATTGTACTTTAGTGATGACAGAAGTGGTGTGTTTGTCTACTTTTTAGGAATAATTTATTGTGTTTTGGTAGTATTTTGCCATTATTTTGGCTTTTGCATTTTCAGTGTCTACATTATGAACTGGCTGCATCTTGGCATCAATATTTTGAATGTCTGTATTTTTAAATATGCCCATGTGTATGTACATACATACATATAAGTTTACATTTATTTGTTGAAATGCAAAAATATCAAATCTAAGTTTATTGATGACACAAATATCAAAAGAAAAAAGATAGAAAAAAGAATATAACAGTTTCATTTTGCGATCTGATCACCAAAACCCCAAAACACATTCTTAGATTCATAGGTTTATAAGTATATACTAGGATAACAACCACTAGGGCCTTTATAAGCCTATCCAGGCAACCCAACCTAATTGTGTCTCCAAGTAACATTGACTTCTGTTTGGAGGAGTATGTTAGGAGATTGCTAAAGGTTTAGTGGCAGAGTGTGTTAGTTATGGAATATTTATGTTGGCCTCTTATCTATCAGTGACATGGGGGCCAGATTGAGGTTGAATTTTCGATTTCCCATCTAATGGTCAAGGTTATGTTTGAATAAGGTTAGGGATGGACTCTACTTCACGTGAATATGGAGCCTGTTTCACAGATTGGGTATCCTTCGAGACACATATCTGTCTCACCAGCATGTTTGATTTATGTCATAAACAGAGTTTACATTCTTGAATCTAGTATTTTTAGTACTATTTATTTTGCAGATATGGAAAAGGTCCATCAGGGCTGGATCTGTGGATGCTTTATATGCCAAGTATATATTGCTTCTCAGAAACCTGGCTTTAAGGCAATCCACATAGGACAATGCGTTAGTCCCCTGGATTTTCTTGGTGAGGAGCATATGTGGACATCCCAAGTGTTGCATATGCCTGGTCAGGTACATGCTGCAGGGGGATTGTACTTAATGAGAGGTCTGACAAAAGGCTAAGTAGTGGCACTGTGGATGTACACCTTTATTTATAATTGGGTGACACACAATGAATTTTTTACTACCTTGGCTATGTGTTGGTCAAAGGCCAGATTATTGTCTACATGTGTTCCTACACCCCTAACTACTGGGTCAGCTCTTAGGGAAGTAATTAACTTGGGTGAACTTTTTCTCTAAAAGCACTGTAATACACATCTTGGACTTGAGTTTTAATTTGTCTGTTTTGAATCCTCTTGCAGGATGTTAATGTCAATGGGAAAATCTATAATGGCTCCCAATTTGCAATTGTCTGAAAACTTGGTGAACCAGAGGCCCTTGACATTAGCCTTGACCTATGAGAAGTATATGCCAAGCAGAAGTGGGCCCAGCACAGTCCTGAGGTACTCAGTGATGACCAGCCTTTTGGTGGAGGTGGTTTCATTACCAAATGGCAATCCAGTGAGTTATGTAGGGATGTATGCCTACTTCAGTGAGTTTGTCCACAATACCTAAGTGTAGTATTGTATTGAATCCCTTATCCAGGTCACGGTAGCAGTATGCACCCTTTTCCCCTCATCTATTGCCTTAGAAAACATCTTAAAGAAGTCTACCAGGTTAGGTAGGCATGACTTTCATTTGACAAAACCAAACTGGAATTGATCTAGTGTTTGTAGGTTCCCAATGTCTTTTTTGATCAGATCCATAATAATTCATTCCATGGGTTTGCATTTTAGACTAGACAGATTCATGGGTCTGTAATTTTTGTGGTGAGTTGATAGTCCACCCTTGAGAAGAGGAATAACTGTTAATGTCCTTCATTAACTTGGTATGCTACCTGTTTTAAAGTGCAGTTGAAAAGTGATTCAGATGGACCTGCTAAGTTATGTTTCAAGGTATTTAGAAGGCAATCCTGGATATTGTATGTTTCCCAGTCTATAGAGGGATAGGTAAAGTATCCCATGGACAGGATATTTGGTTGGATGGTGAATACTTCTATGAGGTCTAGGCATTAGATATGGGATTCTTGGAGCATAGATGGTGACCTATAGTTTGTGGCAAGTGACTTTATTTATGGTGATTTGCACATGGATTAAGTGCAGGGCATCATCCTATTAAACCAATATATAAGTATACTTGTTGCTAATGTAGATCATTACACCCACACTTTTAGTCTCTGTCTATGCACAGATAATCACTGATGATTTAAATGTTTGGAAGGCACTGAAGCCTTATACTGCCAGAACATACATTGCATGAACAGTGGTAGTGGTCTCCTCCTATATCACATCACTAATACCTGCTATCCCTGCCCCAACTCTAATTCTGTACCTTAACATAGAAAACCCATTTCTGTAACACTACCACTACACACAAGAGACTCAGACACATGCTGTACAGAACAGCACACATGCACAGTACTAAGCTTATCCCCTTAATTAGTCCTTACCTTAATCCTGACCTGCAAACAATTGCACAAACTCTCCCACCCCAAACTACCCCAAACCCACACTTACCTTACCTGCTTACACTACATTTAACAAATTTGATAAAACACACATGCGATAAAATGGGCTGCCAGCATAAAGAACATTTGACAACTTGAATGTAATCCACAAGCATCCATTCTTGCTGTATTCCTTTTTACCATATTGATTAACAAACTTCCTTGTGACTTATCCCATCTTCCACTCATCATCTATCCTGATATCGTTGTCATTTACTGATCAGTTCACTCTCATACCATCATTCAGTCCCAACTCCAGTCTGACTTACATGAACTTCACTAATGGCTCATAAACCATAAACTAGTTGTCAACTCCTCCAAGTCCAAAACTATGCCTTTCAGAACTCCACAGAAAATTCAAAAAGCACCTGAGTCTGTAACTATCCTTGACTTAACACAATTCTTGAGTAGAAACAGCCCCCACCTCTAAATACCTAGTATTATGACTTTATCAGTCTCTTAACTTTTATTTACACATAGAGTGAGACCAAAGATAAACTCCTTCCTCTTCTGGATTAAAACCATATCCCCTTTATTATCCCAACCAGCCAACACAGCTATAGGCAATAGAACTTTCTTTCCCTTTCCTTTCCTTTGCTTTCCTTTCCTTTGCTTTCCTTTCCTTTCCTTTCCTTTCCTTTCCTCTCCTTTCTTTCCTTTCCTTTCCTGTACTTTCCTTTCCTCTCCTTTCCTCTCCCTTCCTTTCCTTTCATGTACTTTCATTTCCTCTCCTTTCCTCTCATTTCCTTCCCTTTCCTTTCATTTTCTTTCCTTTCCTTCCCTTTCCTTCCCTTTCATTTCCTCTCCTCTCTTCTCTTTTCCTCTCCTTTCCTTTCCTCTCCTCTCTTCTCTTTTCCTCTCCTTTCCTTTCCTTTCCTCTCCTCTCCTTTCCTTCCATTTCCTTTCCTTTCCTCTCCTCTCCTCTCCTCTCCTCTCCTCTCCTCACCTTTCCTTCCCTTCCCTTTCCTTTCCTTCCCTCTCCTCCCCGTTCCTCTCTTTTCCTTTCCTTTCCTGTAATTTCATTTCCTGTACTTTCCTCTCCTTTCCTCACATTGCCTTTCCTTTCCTCTCTTTTCCTTTCATTTCCTCTCATTTCCTTTCATGTACTTTCCTTTCCTTTCCTCTCATTTCCTCTCCTTTCCTTTCCTTTCCTCTCCTTTCATCTCCTCTCCTTTCCTTTCCTTTCATTTCCTTTCCTTTCATCTCCTTTCCTCTCCTTTTCTTCTCTTTCCTTTCATTTCCTTTCCTCTCCTCTCCTCGCCTTCCCTTTCCTCTCCTTTCCTTTCCTCTCCTTTCCTGTACTTTTCTTTCCTCTCCTTTCCTTTCCTCTTCTCTCCTCTCCTCTCCTGTCCTTTTCTTGCCTCTCCTTTCATTTCCTTTCCTTTCCTTTCCTCTCATTTCCTCTCCTTTCCTTTCCAGCTTGAATATGGACTACCCATTTTCACTTCTAACTCCAACAAAATGTAGCAATACACTAGACAATCTCAAACAGCATCTACTGATTCATTACAAACTCACTTCTCTCCAAGCATCACTGTATCACGCTAGAAAAGGCCATATGGCTACAATAAACAAAATCTAACCTATTGTTAGGTTCTCAACTCTGTAAACTACTCCTGTTGCAGACATTTGCTCCCTTTATATGTAAAAATATCCTTGTACAAACTGAGACACGGTGGATCAAGGGCTACACTAACTTGCATTACCTTTAGATCCAAGCTCTATAGCACTGCACATGGATTCTCCTCTCAGGCACCTACTCTTTAGCAAGCTGCCCTCATTTGCATAAAGTAAATCAGCACTTACTCTCAAATCAGAATGCAACTCATTACAAAGCAGTTCTTCAACCAAACCCAATACTCCTGCCTCAACACAGGACATATCACCTAGCATACTATGTCTATCTCCTCTTCAAGCCTCTTCTTCTCTCCTCTCTCAGAATTACTGAAGTTTGACCCACTTTAGAAACTGATGTATGTATTGTACATTACACTCTGCTTGTTCACTAGAATGCACATACATGGCTCTATATAACTAGTCTGAAATATTCTGCTATAGCCTTCATTTCTGCTTTTTTTTTTCTTTGTGAAATGTTTATTATTTCACACAGGCTGAGCTTGAAATTGGTCACTATTGATCAGTTCACTACCTGGGTAAACAAGTATAAATAAACTGGCCAGATAGGCCCTCAGCAGTAAAATACAGCCTCATTGGGAGGAGGGAGGTCATGCTTTACAAGCTTGTGTGTCTGGTTGTATCTGGTTTGCTACAGACACACACATACACAAACACATATATGTATGTGTATATATATATATATATATATATATATATATATGTGTGTATGTGTGTGTGTGTGTGTGTGTGGGCATGTTATTTGGTTATTTAGTCAAAAGGTGGTTATGTCAATTAATAAATTTATTATTTATTTTACATTTGTTAACCAGGAAATTCCGACTGGACCAGGTCCGCTTTCAGCGGAGGCCCGGGGAGAAAAGCTCCAACATCAAGTTATACAAATACAGTACATCCAGCATAATACACAAAACAGGTCACATCATGTATGCTGAGCATAGTAATATAACAAGAAATTAATAAAAACACTCCAGGTAAAAGAAGATATAGAACATGGGTAAAAAGACAATGTCAGTCATACATTGGTAAGAAAAGAAAATATATCAAGTAAGATTCTACAGTTAAAAGTACCCTAGGGTAACAACTGGCAAGTAGGAATGTGAGTGAATGTGAAGTATGTGTATCTGTTAGTGTAGTGTGTGGACATTTAGTCAAGTGAACTTTTAATGGGGAGAGCTGTGTTTGTTGTTGGTCTGGATAGTAAGAAATTGAATTGCAGAAGGTAAGTGCATTTTTGAACTCTAATAACAAAAGATTTGCATACACCACAAATTTCAGCACTAGGGTTTGGGAGTGTTTGACAGATTAGAATAAGGGCTTGGGATATGGATACATTTAATGTTGTGCATGTGTGCTGTTGTTTGTGATATGTCGGAGTGGAAGATAAATGTGTATCTTGAATTTTAATAACAAACATTTTGGATATGCCAAAAATGTTGGCATTATGGGGTGGGAATGTATGGGAATATTTGCATGATAGGACTAGAGTTAGGGCTAATGTAAATATAGGCTTAGTGTTTCTTGATTTAGCTCTTGTATGTGATGTGTATCTGATTGTCTTGTGTAGTGGCAGTGTTACAGAGAGGTCTTTTCCTAAGGTAAGGTTTAAGGGTGCTGTTAGGGGCAGGTTTATGGTTAGGACACCTTTGTAAGGTCATGCAGGGAAGTGACTGGGGGTCTGAATTAGATAGATGATAAAATCAGAAAGCAAAGGAGAGCAGTATTGGTGAAATTGAATTCATCCTCATTGGTGAGTACTTTCACATGGTGGACCCTGTTTTTCACAAAATCCCACCAAGGCAATGCTGATATATAGACTGTATTTTATATAACATATATCATGGACAGAAGCAGGTTAACATAAAAAAGACAGCCAAATGCACAAGTCTCAGGATAAAAAAGTGCCCAATCCTGGTAGACACACTGGTGCCAAAACTGGAAAAAAATAGCAGTGTGAAATCCTCAAGACACAGAAACAACCTTACAATGGAGTTAGGCCAGGCTCAGGTGGAGGATGGCCCCCTGTTGTAGAAGGAAGTAGTAATGCACAAAAGAACACAAAAACTGACTGGCCAGAAAAGAGCCATGAAGATGATGGAGTGGAGTATTGAGGATAAGAAAGAAATTATGTATTGTTACTATTGTGCAAGAAGCCTACAATGTCCACATAGAAGATATGTGAAAACATTAAGAGAGAAAGTAGAGGAAATGAAAGAAAAATGCTTGCACAAGTAAAGTAAGTGTAAAAATGTAAAGAACAAAACCTAAATATTTTTAAAAGTATAAAAAAGAAATATGGAAAGAAAGAGAGATCTGATATGGTGCAATATTTATGCAAAGGAGAAAGCCAAATTAATCAATACAAAAAAAAGCAACCCCAAAGATGTTCAAAAAGAAATACAGGCAAAGGCACCCAAATATGGAAAATGTCACAATACAAAACATAAGATCACAAATGGGGAACACAGAACAGAAGATTAGTAAATCAGAAGTTAAAAAATAGAAGCTGAAGTTATGGAGTGCCTGTGAACTGAAAGATGTAGTGAAGACTCAGGTCACTCCAAGGCAAGTACAAATATGACTCAGTCATTGTCCATGCTGGTGTGAATGACGTGAGACGTACCTCCCTGGACTACATGAAAAGAGACATAGAGGAGCTCTCTGAGCATGTGGCCCAGGCCGATATGACCTTGACCTTGAGTAGCATCTTACCCTCACCAAGAATGATGCCACAATATGAAGACAAGATGATCAATTTCAACAATTGGCTTAAGTATTGGTGTCATTCAAAGGGGATCCAATGCTTGTCAGCCTGGGATGATATGCTCGACAAGCCACGATGCTTCGCTAGGGACGGCTTGCACCTGTCACCCCTGGGTTTTCGGATATTGGCAAAGGCTCTTGCTACCCCCATAGTGCCTTTTTTAGGCAGGGCTCAAAAGACAAACCCACCTCCATAGGTATCACAAGGGATAAGAAACTAAGAGTAATGCTACTCAATGCCAGAAGTCTAAACCTCAAGATGCACGCACTCAAAACTCTGCTTAGCATGGAGAACATAGATATCTGTGCAGTAATAGAAACCTGGTTCAGGGCTCCCGAGAGCACCCCAGCACTACCAGGTTATACCTCATACCATGCTTTTTGGCCCCAAAACTTGGACCAAACCACAAAAGGAGGGGGAGTATCGATATTCATCAAAGATACCCACACCTCCAGGTTGGTGGCAAAGCACGAGGCATCAGAGACTATCCATGTGCAACGAACAGTGGGTAAAACTGCCTTCCAGTTTATAGCCTGCTACAGACTACCCTCCCAAACACAGGAACCCCACTCGGCCTTCCTGAGAACACTGGAAAATATGAAGGTCTCTCCAAACACCATTATATTGGGTGACTTCAACTACCCAAACATAGACTGGGAGCATTACTCTAGCTCCAACACCCTAGCCCAAAGGTTCCTAGAATTCATAAACTCAGGAACCAACAAGGATGGAAAAACAACTGAATGAAGACCAGGAAAACATAGGTCCAACCGACAAGTTTATTCAAACCAAACTGCACAACCGGCTCACCAATGACCTAGGTTTCGTCAGAATACAATGACTTCCTCAGATTGGTAGAACCGTTATATAATGCAATCAATTAAAACATTAAAACAATAAAAATCAATTAAAAACAATTAACTGATAAACCAGCAACCCTCTGTGTACTTACTTTAAACGCCAATACATGTATTAAATCCTATACAATTTAAATGGAAAAACACTAAATATAGACGGACAGTAAATGGCAATAATGATAATGATTGTTGAATCAAGCACAAGACAATAAAAAATTATGTGAATAATGAATGAATTATAACCACTAATTCACACTTAATAAAAATAAAAATAATAAAATAGAATAATAAATAAATACACTTGTAAGCGCAATATATATACACCTGAAAAATACTGTCAACCCTCAATTTGCCTAAGCCTAAGATATGGCTTAATCGAAATGTATTCATTTAGCCCAGGAAAATTATGGGCATTTAAACGAAGCTGCCATATAAGCTCACACATATCCAAATGATGTTGTGTAATCCTACCTTGTGGGTCAATATTAAGTTGCTGAATAATACAAAACTTAAATTTATGGCTGACGTGGTCAATCACATGTCTCGCTAGTGCATTAATAGTTTTTTTATGTTTTATATCCAAAAGATGTTCCTTAATTCTGTCTCTGAATTTTCTGCAGGTTTTTCCCACATAGAAAGCCCTGCATTCTTGACACTTAGCAAGATAGACCACGTTCCTGGTATGACAATCGTGGTGTCCAAAAATAGAAATACCACAATGATTAACCACTAACCTCTCCCCTGTAGTATATATGTAACTACACGTTGAACACCTACCACATTTGAAGTTACCCCTTACCCTATCAGTAAGGTGTGCACGTGCATAAGAACTCTTTTCAAAAATGTCCTTAAATGACCGGTCCTTTTTATAAACAAATTTGGGTTTTTTACTAAAGATCTTATTGAACTCATTACTATGTTGAAAAACCTCCCAATTATTCAAAATGTACCTCTGGATATATTCTGTATCTCTGTTGTAGGTGACAATAAACAATATGGAATCATTAACCAAATTCACTGTCATCTCATCATCACAATTATACCCAAATTTATCAATTTCAGATAGTAAAATTGCTTGCATAACACCATTATTTCTCTTAACTAGAATCTCTTCCTGAACCTCTTTACATAGCTGTTCTGGATAACCTCTATTGAGAAACAATGTTACTATAAAGTCTAATTCAGTATGGAGGTCAAAAGACTTGCTTACCATACGTGCAGCCCTAACCATTTGCCCTTTAATAATGGCCTTCTTTTGATGGTTAGGGTGCCAACTGTCATGATGCAAATATGAATTAGAAAACGTAGATTTTCTAAAAATATTAGAGTGAATGACACCTTCTGTAATATTGTAATCCAACATAACGTCAAGATAATGAATCTGCTTGTCATTAATGTCATGTGTAAACTGTAAAAACCATATTGTATTATTTATGTACTGTAAAAAAGCATCCAACACTAAATGGTCACCTACCCAAACTATAAAAATATCGTCCAGGAACCGTGAATATAATTTAATATATGGTCTAAATTCACTGTTCAATACGTAATGATCCTCCCAATACGCCATCATGTAATTGGCATAAATGGGAGCACAAGATGCTCCCATAGCAACCCCAGTTTTTTGCTTAAAATAATGACCTTCAAAATATATAAAATTGTTACAAAGGACAAGTTCCATAAGTCTAATGTACAAATTAATCTGTTCCTGCTCGTACATACCAGAGGCAAACAGTTGTTCTTCCAACCAAATGAGACCCACATCATGTGGTATCACTGAAAACAAATTACAAACATCTATAGTAACAAATAATATCTTAGTATTTTTGCAAATTTCCATGTGTTTGATCCTCTCCAAAAAATGCCAAGAATCTTTAATGATGTGTGTGAATTTACTTAGGCCAATTTTCATATGATGATCCAAAAATTTACTAATAAAGTGAACCTTACTTCGTTTACCGTCAACTATAGGTCTGAATTTTACATTGTCAAGACCTTTGTGAATTTTTGGTATCCCGAAAATACTACTAATAACCGGAAATTTATTTACCAAATATTCATAATCTTCTTCATTTATCTCACCCTGCAGAAGCATGTCTTCCAAAGATAGGTCCACTTTCCTAAAAGCTATGTTAATTTCGTTCAAGCTCATTTCAATATAATTGTCCTCCCATAGCATGGCCATCAAAATACTAATGTAATCCTGCTTATTAGTTATTACAATGCCATTGCCCTTATCCGGCTTCATAATTCTAATGTTGTCTATGTCGCTTATTTTATGAAGTATTTCATATTCTCTATCAGTCATGTTATAATGCGACTTGTCCCGTTTTTGCCTGTAATAATTCCTAATATCCTGTTCACATGTTCTTTCGAATAAAGCTATGATAGGGTTCATCACAGGATTAAACATACTTGGTTTTGACAATGCAGTTCACCGGCCCAGACCTATGGGATCACTACCACAAAAATGGTGCCTAAGGTTCATTTTCCGTGTAAAAAGCTTTAAATCCACCAACAAATCAACCATATTCCCTCTTCTTGATGGTACAAAATTAAAACCTTTAGAGAAAAATTCTGCATGTTCACTATTTAAGGTAATGTTGGAATAATTATAAATTTTAAAATCACCAACATTATTACATAGAATTGTTGGATTACTTAAAACACCACAAATACCTTTTGTACCTAGTGTTACATTGGTCCATTGCATGTCTATTTGTAAGTCATCCAAATGACTCACATTACATTCAATAACATCTGTGAAAGTTAAATCAAACTTAGTCCTATCACACACATTCACTAAATCAATAAAACTGCCATCTTCGTCAAACACAGTTGAGGGCATATATACACTTAAATTTAACAATGGGTCAACATCCACTGTCACACTGTTTGCCTGAAAAATGTCTTGATCAAACTGTACATGTTCAAAATCATTAGTATAACAAACATTGTCACTTTTGGTTATGGTTCCACTACTGTCCGTTTTGTCCTTAGTACACAGTGTTTTTAATTGATTTTTATTGTTTTATTGTTTTAATTGATTGCATTATATAACGGTTCTACCAATCTGAGGAAGTCATTGTATTCTGACGAAACCTAGGTCATTGGTGAGCCGGTTGTGCAGTTTGGTTTGAATAAACTTGTCGGTTGGACCTACGTTTTCCTGGTCTTCATTCAATTCATAAACTCAAATGTTATGGAACAACTTGTTACCACTCCCACAAGAGGGGAAAACATACTGGACCTGATCATCACCAACATGGGGACTCTATGCTCCAGACCAGAAGTGTATCCCTCACTGGTAAGATCAGACCATAAACTGATCTCACTGGATATTCACATCCCGACCCCACCCCCTGCCCAGAAAACCACAGTGAAAAACTTCTCTAAAGCAAATTTCACACTCCTCAAAACCAAGGTGGAATCATTCAAAGCCCCCGGGCCTGTGGAAAATATGGCCCAGACCACAGAATCCTTTATAAATGCATTCTATGAACACCTTCAGGAATGCATGGATCATGCAATCCCAAATAAAACCAAGACCCAATCCTCCAAAGGCAGACGTCCTGTCTGGTGGACCCCAGCCATAAACAAACTATACAATAGAACGAGGAAGCTACTACATGATAGAGCAAAATCCCAAAAAGGGAAGGCATCTCTGATCAGTAATAGCAAAAAACTAAGGGCACTCATAATATTGTCTAAGGCCAGCTTTGAGAGAAAAATTGCACAGGACACTAAGGATAATCACAAGACTTTCTTTAGTTATGTTAGGAACCTGGGTGGGAATTCCCAGATATGCTCAGAATTAGTCCAAAATGACAAAAAATACACCGAACCCAAAGACATTGCCAACATCCTAGCTGACAGGTTCAGCGCAAACTTCTCCCCCCCTCCCCACCAAAAGGGCAAATATCTATCCCAGCAGAGTGCTGCCCCCCTGACATCTCAGATGCTCAGGTAAGAGCCACCCTCTCCAAAGCAAAAAACACAGCATCAATGGGACCAGACGGTGTCCAGGGCTGCATCCTACATGAACTCCAAGAAGAGCTAAACCCAAACATAAAACTACTGTTCAATCTCAGCCTAACTACAGGATATGTACCCAAAGAGTGGTATACAGCAACAGTGGTCCCTCTCCACAAAGGTGGTGCCTCAACGGACCCTGGAAACTATCACCCCATAAGCCTGACTAGCTTGGTCTGCAAAGCTATGGAAAGGATCATCATGGACCTCATAAATAAAGATATTGGGGACCTACAGACACTGGATCCTACCCAGTTTGGCTTTGTTAAGAGAAGATCCTGCCTCTTAAACCTGGTTGACTTCTTTGAAACAGTCACCAAGGCCATTGACGAAGGGAAGGTGGTCCACACAGCCTACCTGGACCTCGCAAAAGCCTTCGATACAATACCCCACTCAGGCATTATAGATAAGCTCACCAGCTTAAATATATACCCCTATGTCACTAGATGGGTTGCAAACTGGCTCAAGGATAGAACCCACATGGTTAGAATTGCTGGAGCCATGTCAGACTCCAAACCAGTTACAAGTGGCATCCCACAAGGCTCAGTCCTGGGACCTCTCTTGTTGGGTATATATTTCTCGGAGGTACAGGCCAACACAGAAGGACTGTGGCTGACCAAGTTCGCACATGACTGCAAACTGGGCGCCATAAATGACTCTCCAGCCGACACAAGCATCCTCCAAAAGGGACTCATAGAAACAGACAACTGGTGCCAGAGCCATGGGCTCAAGCTAAACAAAGTGCCCACAAATAACCACATAGGTGGTAATCCATTAAGAACAGAAGAAGTAATTAGGGACCTGGGGACCCAAGTTAATAGCAATCTCTCATTTGACAACCACGTGGCCAAAGTGGTTAGAAAAACATTTTATATAGCCCACCTAATCATGAAAGGATTCACATCTAGATTAGGGGAGGTCATTGTGCCTCTTTACTCATCCCTCATCAGGCCCATAATCGAGTACAATGCCCCTTTTGGGATGTACCTTACCAAACACCTGCAGCAACTGGAAAGACCCCAAAAGTACCTCACCAAGAGGATCAAAGGGCTAAAACAGATGCCATATGCTGCCCGGTTAAAGAAACTCCAGCTCTACTCAGTGGCATACCGCCTGCTCAGAGGCGACCTGTGCCTGAAGTATAAAGCCATGTCCAACCTGGAATTAAGAGACATGCTGCACCTCAAAAAATCAAAATCCCATCGAGCTACACGCTCGAGAGACTTGAACCTCAGCACTGAAATAAATAGGACATGCTGGAGGGACAGATTCATAACCCAGAGGCTCCCTTCACTCTGGAATAAAATCCCAGTCCAGGTTAGGCAGAGTCCCTCATTGACTCTCTTCTAGAGGAATCTTGATGAGTGGATCGGAGATCGTAGGTTTACCCTGGGTATCACTTCTGTGTCACTGTTAGACAGAGGCACAGTATACTAACCTCGAAAAAGGGCATAGCAAAATTAATTTAAAATGGGTGGCGAAAGCCAAACACACTCTGGCTAGGCTTATAAATGCCCTAGGGCAGATAGCCTAGTATGAACCTATGAACTTATGAAAGCCTAACCCGGGTTATGTCAGAGCATGATGGAACAACAAGTCCCCTAAGTTTGGAGGAACAGGAGACATCTGAAAATATAAAGAACAAAAATCTAGAGATTTCTGGTAGGTATAAAAAAACAAATATGGATGTTGGAAAGAAAAAGAGATGGTGCAATATTTATTCAAAGGAGAAAGCAAAACTTATCAATACAAAAAGAGCAGCACCAAAGATATTTGAAGAGAAATGCAGGCAAAGGCATCTGGATATGGAAAATTTTACAATAAAAAAATAAGAAAACAGAGAGGGAAAGTAGAAAGGAAGATTTGTAATGCAGAAGTTAAAGAAATAGAAACTGAAGTTATTGATTACCAGTGAAATGAAGGATTTAGTGAAGAAAATCTATCTCTGATAATGCAACAGCAAGACAGAATAATGAATCCCCAAATTAAGGAGAAACCAGTGGAGTGGGAAGCATCTGATCAGTTGCCATATGAAGATACTTTAGAGCCTTCAGCAGGAGAACAGTATAAATGTTCAGTTGGAGTTGCACAGCAGGGGAAAGAACAGGAAACTGAAGTCAATGCTGTGGAGTGATCAGCCAGTGAGTTTCTATATGAAAGAGCAATGGACAACACAGGATGAAACGGAGGAGAATATGGCACAGGACTATGCTCTTGAACTTTCTGTAGAATGCCCACCAGAAATGGAGAACAAAGAATGTGCCCTCAGTTTAGAAGAAGATGATCTAAGGGAAGAGTTGCTTGATTTAATAGAGATGGATAGACATATTAAGATCAATGAAAGAAATAGACTACAGGAAGCAGGTAAGACACAAAATGTTAAAAGTTTGATAAAACAAATTAATACAGTAATCAGGACCATACCTTTCAACCTCTTAGAGCAAGAAATCTGGACAAAGACATAAATAAAAGTGGGAATAAATTATAAGGCCCAAAAATAGGGACAAGTTTTAAATATCGCACTTACAAACTTAGAAAGTTGATAGAATAATAGATATTGCATTAACATGAATTTTCTGAAGTCTAAAGCTCAAATGTCTCTCATTATTTTCTAACTTCAGCCTTTAATGATTTGCCACTGATTTGCCAGAAAATTGCAATTTTATGAAAAATGGACCAAAATATGAGACAATAATCTCAACATTCTGCAAAAATCTCTACAGTTGAGAGGTATAAGGACTGCTCATAGAAATCTATGTGATATAACAGAGTGGAAACTGTCAGATCTGCTCTGAGTTAGTGCAGAATGGCACAAAATACACTGAACCGACTGATATTGCCAACATTCTGGCAGACATGTTTAGTACAAATTTCACCTCCCTCTCACCTCCTAAAGGGTCCATAGCCATACCAGAAGAATGTAGAGTCCCGGCAATCACTGATACACAGATTAAAACAGCCCTATCGAAAGCCAAAAACACAGCTTGAATGGGACTGGACAGTGTCCAGGGCTGTGTCTTACATGAGCTCCAAAATGAACTAACCCCTCACCTAAACATACTGTTCAAACTCAGCCTCTCTACAGGCTACATACCCATAGAGTGGCGCACAGCAACAGTTATCCCGCTCCACAAAGGTGGAGCCACAATGGACCCCCCAGGAACTATCGTCCTATAAGCCTGACTAGCCTGGTCTGCAAGGCTGTGGAGCGCATCATCATGGAACTCATTAACAGAGACACTGGGAACCTCCAAACATTGGACCCTACCCAGTTTGGCTTTGATAAGGGCAGATCATGCCTCATAAACCCGGTGGACTTCTTTGAGACAGTTACCAATGCTTTAGATGAAGGAAAGGAGGTCCAAACAGCCTACCTGGACCTTGCAAAGGCTTTTGGCACCATTCCCCATTCTGGTATTATAGACAAGCTCACCAGCCTGAACATAAACCCCTACGTCACGAGATGGGTTGCCAGTTGGCTCATGGATAGAACCCACACAGTGAGAGTTGCAGGCTCTAGGTCCGACTCTAAACCGATTACAAGTGGCATCCCCCAGGGCTCAGTTCTGGGACCCCTCCTGTTTGGTATATACCTCCCAGAGGTACAGGCAAGCACAGGAGGACTACGGCTGACGAAGTTTGCAGATGACTGTAAACTGGGGGCCATAATTAACTCTCCTGTTGATACAGACATCCTCCAGAAGGGTCTCACTGAGACAGATACATGGTGTCAAAATCATGGCCTCAAGCTAAATGCCAAAAAGTGCATAGTCATCTCATTTGGAAAAAGCAAAGTACCCATGAACTACCACATATGTGGTAGTCCCCTAAATACAGAAAATGTAATAAGGGATCTGGGGACCCAAGTAGATAGTGATCTCTACTTTGATAATCATATTGCGAAGGTGGTTAGAAAATCCTTCTATGTGGCCCACCTAATCACAAAAGGGTTCGCATCTAGTACAAAAGAGGTTATTGTGCCACTCTATTCATCACTTATCAGATCCATCATAGAGTACAATGACCCATTTGGGATGTACCTTACAAGACACCTGCAACAGCTGGAAAGATCACAGAAGTACCTCACCAAGAGGATTACTGGCCTCAAACAGATGCTCTATGCAGTCCGACAGAAGAAACTCCAGCTGTATTCGGTTGCATACCGCTTACTCAGAGGTGATCTCTGCCTGACATAAAAGGCCATGTCTATCCCAGAATTGATGGACATGCTCCACTTAAAAAAAAAATCCCCGAGAGCCACATGCTCTAGGAATCTAAACCTCACCACAATGATAAATAGGACATGCTGGAGGGATAGATTCCTGTCCCAGAGACTCCCCATGCTTTGGAACAGGATTCCAATCGACATTAGGCAGAGCCCCTTACTAGCACTCTTCAAGAGAAACCTTGACGAGTGGATGGGAAACAGAAAATGTACCCCGTGGATCACTGCAGTGCCTCTGCTGGACAGAGGCACAGGGAACTAATGGCTCTGCTGGACAGAGGCACAGGGAACTAATCTAAGGGGGTGGTGAAAGCTAACACATTCTGGCTAGGCTTATAGATGCCCTCGGGCAGATAGCCTAGTACTTACCTATGAACCTATGAACCTATATTACTGTCTAGCTAAATTAATAACAGAAAATTACCACATAAAAAAAGGGTAGTAAGGAAAAGGAAAGGAATAAATCAAATGACATTGTGGAAGTGTCGAATAGAAAAAAACTATAGTGCAATTAAGACAAGAAGTCTCATTGTTAGAAGAGGACAGAAGAAGTAACAGATCAACAAAAATATAAAGGCAATGTGCAGTATCAGAACAGATCAGGATCTATTGTACAGTATTGAAAATAAGATATCAGCACAGGCAGAAAAAATTGAAGATATGCAGATAAATATAAAGGAAAAGTACAAAATAAGCAATTTATTGATGACCCAAAAAAGTTTTATAGAGAGTTGGGAAACAAGGCAAAAGGAATTGAAACACCACCAAAAAAATGAAGTAATAGACACATTTTGGAGAAATATCCATGAAGATCCTGTGGAACATAAAGATGATGAATGGAGAGAAGAACTAAAAGAAACAATAAGAAGTCCAAATGCACAGGATATGAAGTGGGATGAAGTAACTACCAGATAATTTAAAACAAAATTAAGAAAAGGTCCTAAATGGAACACCACCAGCTCAGATATAGTACCTAACTTCTGGTTTAAAGTATTAACATCTTTACATGAAGACTTAGCCATGAGTAAGAACTACTTATATGAGCACCGTGAACAGATGCCAACCTGGTCAACAACAGGAAAAATAATACTCCTCCTTAAGAGCGAATCTACAAACTATCCAAAAAACTATAGACCAATAATTACCTTCCGACGATGTACAAACTATATATTGGAACTGATGTCAATAGAGTTTATAGTTGTTTAGAATAAATCTCAATCATGACAATAGAACAATCAGGTAACAAAAGAAAATCATATGGAACAAATGATTATTTGTTGTTAAATAAAGTCATAATGGAGAACTGTAAAAAGGGTAAGAACCTAAGTGTGGCATGGATAGATTACAAAAAGCATTTGGCAGCATCCCACATTCATGGATAAAGGTGTGCTTACAAATGTGTAAGCTACACATGACACTGATTGATTACTTTACAGTGACCGTGAAACAATGGGAAACCACTTTGCAGTTAAACCATGATAAAGGACAAATATTATTATTCCAGGGATAAAAATTAAAAGGGGGATATTCCAGGGTGACTGTTACTGATGCTCTTTTGACTTGCCCTTAACCCATTAAGTTGTCTACTTAACAGATTAGGTTATGGTTACAACTCAACTCCCAGAAAACAACAGAGTGGATGATTTAAAACTATAGTTCATCAGATGAGGAACTAAAAGCACAACTACAAGTGGTCAGAACTTTCTTAGATGATATAAGAATGTCATTTGGTCTTGATAAATGTGCAAAAGCAACCTTTAAAGCAGGAAAGTTGCAGCACCAAGAAACTATCAGTTGGGAACACAAATGTAAATATTTGGGAACCGATGAAGGATCAACAATAAAACATGAACAAATCCAAATAAAACTTAGTATGGAATATTTTAGAAGATTAAAATTAAAATTGAAAACAGCTCTGACATCTAGGAACAAAGTCCAAGCTACAAACCAATTTGCTCTTCCTGTTCTAACTTACAGTTTTGGAGTGAGTGACTGGCCCCAGAAGGTACTGGATATGTTGGACAGGAAAACAAGAAAAATGATTAATGCTTATCAAATGATTTATAAAAATCAGTAAACACCAAGATTATATATTCCCTGTTTTGAAGGATGTATGGGGCTCCTCAAAATTGATAATGTGTACAGATCTGCAATCACAGCACTGCATACATATCCACTGACTTCACAAGATCCAAACAGACTGAACGTTTTAAAACATGAGGAAAATAAGTCTAATATGACTTCACTGCTTAGTTTAGCAGAAGCATATTGGTGTCAAGTGGGAATGAAAATCAAACCAGCAGTAGAAAAAAAAATCAGACAGCAACTGAATGTGCCAGAAAAACAAAAGAAAGAATATAAGCTGAAGGGTTAGCCGACAAGGTAAGAAACACAGAAAATGCATAAAAAACAGTTGCAAGTACAGAAAATTGTTGTAACAACCTCATGTCGATCAGGACCGTATGCAGCAATGGTTAAGGAGAGAAAAATTTAAACCATAAGATCAAAGTTTAATATTGGCAGTCCAGGATAGTGGACTACTTTCATGCTAGTTTACAAAGTCCATTGAACATATGGGAGAAACAGACAAATGCAGGCTTTGTAAAACAGAATTGGAAACAGCTGCATGTTATTGCTGGGTGTGATACACTAATGGCAGAAGGACTGTATACTGAAGTGCATATCAATGTAGCAAGACTGCTGCATTGGGGATTGTGCAAACATTAAAATATTGAAGTAGCTGCGAAGCATTGGAAACATGAGCCACAATGCATTATAGAAAATAATGTTTATATTACATGGGATCACCCATTACCAACAGTTCAAAAATAGATGTGAGAAAACCAGATATATAAGTTCATGAAAAGAAGACAAAACTAGCACTGATCTTTGAAACTGCTAAACCCAATGACTTCAGTGTCTTACTTGCAGAGAGACACAAAGTCATAAAATACCAGGATTTACAGTCAAAAATGAAGGCAATATGGATGAAGAATACCCAGACAGTTCCAATAGTAGTAAGAGTAATGGGTCTTTTAAAAAATAATTTATACTCACACTTAGATATATTAAACCATACACATAACTTTGTATGAATTGCAGAAGGAATCAGTTTTGGGTACATTGCGGGAGCTGCGAAGAGCACTTCTGGCTAGCATCAAAGATTGAAACAATACTAATTTAATGAACTTTAATCATACTTTCACTTTGGAATGGGATCCATTTCTGTCATGGTATTTGAAACCCAATTTGAGAAATTAAACCAAGGAAGTGAAGTTTAGTGATGTGTTAGTGTAACTTACAAAAAGTTTTTTTTTTTTTTTTTTACAAATTAATTATGTGTTTCATGAAAATCACTTTTTGTTTAGCATGTCTTCTTCTGGTGAGGAGATTTTTCTTCATATCTTTTGTATTGTTGGCTTTAGTTTAATAACATGGCTGTGGTGAATTGACACCTATAGAGCTTAGGCTGTGGATGAGTATACATTTCTCTGTTATCTGCAAGCTTCTAGAAACATTTTTCAGTATACTTCTCTATGTGTGAATACTGAGTAATACATACGTTACTAAACTCTAAATTATAAAATTTACAACATTCTTTTATAATCCATGTCTTCTTTCATCAGTTTAATGAATGTAAGACCAGTGCAGGTCATCATGGTTAAAATACTTGTGAGTCTTGTAAACACAATCTGATTTCAGGAAGTATGGATCTGTAATACTTATACTGTCTTATGGCTGTAAGGTTAGCACTGTATGTGCTAACAACAAAGAACAAATTCCCATCGTAACAGCTACAAACGAATGCAATCTGAGGGTCATGCTGCTCAATGCTTGAAGTCTAAACCTCAAAATGCACTCGCTTTAAACACGTCTTAAACTGGAGAGCATAGACATTTTGCTGTAACAGAGACCTGGTTCAAGGCAGCAGAAAACACCCCTGCACTACCAGGCTATAACTCATTCCATACCTTCTGGCCCCAGAACTTGGACCGAAGCTCCAAAGGCAATAGTGTTTCCATATTCATAAAGGGTGCACACACTTCCAGACTGGTAGCCCAAGATAACACATCTGAGATATTTTAGATGCAGCTAACATTGGGTAAGACAGCGATTCAGGTTGTAGCCTGCTATAGGTCCCCAACCATGTCCCAACACTCACACTCCACATTCCTAAGCACCCTGGAGAATATTAGGGTCCAACCTAAGACACTCATACTGGGCGACTTCAACTACCCTTACATTAACTGGGAAAACTACTCATGTGCCAATACACTTGCCCAACACTTTCTGGGATTAATTAATTCTAATGACCTGAACCAGCTCGAATTCCAATGCCCTGGACCAGCTCATTCTTACCCTCACTAGAGGTAGCAACATCCTTGACCTGGTCATTACTAACATGGGCAACCATTGCTCTACACCAATAGTCATCTCCTCCCTGGTTAGATCTGACCACAAACTAATCACCTTGAAAATCCACATTCCTCACCCCCCACACAAAGGTAACCACCATGAAAAACTTCTCCAAAGCTAGCTTGGGCTCCTAAAAACAGAGGTGGCTAACTTCACGGCACCCATGCAAATGGTGAATAGTTGCATGACCACCGAATCATACACCAATGCACTGTATGAACATGTACACAAATGCATGGATCTCGCCATACCCAATAGAACCAAGACACTCTCCTTGAAAAAAAGGAAGACAATCTGGTGGTTACCTACCATAAACAAACTCTACAAGAGAAGGAGGAAACTGATGTGGAATAAGGTGAAGCCCCAAGGCTGGAAAAATTCCCTTATCAGCCTTAGCAAAAGGTTGAGATCCCTCATCAAATCCTCTAAAGCTAGCTATGAAAACAGAATTGCAGCAGATAGTAAAGACAACTACAAGGCCTTCTATAGTTATGTAAAGAATCTCCACGGCAATACCCAGATTTGCTCTGAGCTATTGCACAATGGTACCGCCTATACTGAGCCAACAGATATTACCAATATACCGGCTGACAGATTCAGTACCAACTTTACCCCACCCCCCCAAAGGACCAATCACAATACCAGTAGATTGCCAGTCACCCAGTATTACTGCTGCACAGGTTAAAACACCACTGTCCAAGGCCAAGAATCTAGCTTCTATGGGACCTGACAATATCACTAGCTGTGTTCTACATGAA
This sequence comes from Protopterus annectens, assembly GCF_019279795.1. Lineage (NCBI taxonomy): Eukaryota > Metazoa > Chordata > Ceratodontiformes > Protopteridae > Protopterus > Protopterus annectens. The sequence continues at coordinate 1,323,942,770 of NC_056729.1, forward strand.
CTACAGAGTGAATTTGCACCTCACCTGTGGGCCCTGTTCAATCACAGCCTCACTTCAGGCTTTGTTCCTACTGAATGGCCACTGCTACAGTCATCCTTCTCCACAAGGGAGGAGTGACTACAGACCCCAGGAACTATCGCTCCATTAGCCTGGGGAGTCTGATATGCAAAGCTATGGAATGCATCATCATGGACCTAATAAACAAGGATATAGGGAATCTCCAAACTCTGGCTCCTACACAGTTTGCTTTTGTGAAGGGTTGATCATGCCTGCTCAACTTGGTCAACTTCTTTGTGTCAGTCACCAGAGCTGTGGATGAAGGCAAGATGGTTCATACAGCCTACCTTGATCTGGCCAAGGCCTGTGATACCATTCCCCACTCAGGAATCATAGAAAAGCTCACTAAGCTAGGCATCAACCCTTATATCACTAGATGAGTTGCAAACTGGCTCACAGATAGAACCCACAGTATGAATGTAGCTGACTCCAAGTCAGACTGTTGACCAGTCATGAGTGGAGTCCCCACAGGGTTCAGTCCTGGGTCCTCTCCTGTTTGGTATCTACTTCTATGAAGTCCAGGCCAACACGAAGGGACTCTGGCTGACAACGTTTGCAGATGATTGCAAATTGGGAGCTATTATTAACTGCCCAAGTGATGTTGACATCCTACAGAAAGGCCTCAATGAGGCCAACGACTGGTGTCGGAGCCATGGCCTTAAGCTCAATTCCAAAAAATGTGTCATCATCCTCCTTGGGAAAAATCCATTTCCCTTGAATTACCACATCAATGGTAGTCCACTGAACACAGAAGGCATTATAAGAGATCTAGGAACACAGCTTGACAGCAACCTCTCTTTTGACCACCACATTGCCACTATGGTCAGAAAGTCCTTCTGTGTGGCACATCTCATTACTAAGGGTTTTGCATCCAGGAAGAAAGAGGTCATTGTCGCCCTCTACTCTTCCCTCATTAGGCCAATCATCGAGTACAATGCCCCATTTGGCATGTTCATAGGTTCATAGGTTCATAGGTTCATACTAGGCTATCTGCCCTGGGGCAATTATAAGCCTAGCCCGATTCTGTATGGCTTACATCACACCTTGATTTGAGTATACTGTGCCCTTTTTAAGGTTTAGTTTACTGTGCCTCTGTCTAATAGTGACACGGGAGTAATCCCTGGGACAAACCTACGATCCCCCATCCACCTATCGAGATTCTTCTTGAAGAGATTCAGTGAGGTGCTCTGCCTCACATGAACTGGAATTCTATTCCAAAGTGAAGGGAGCCTCTGGGTTATGAACCTGTCCCTTCAGCAAGTTCTATTTATTTCTGTGCTGAGGTTCAAGTCCCTCGAGCGTGTGGCTCTAAGGGATTTAGATTTACTGAGGTGGAGCATGTCCATTAATTCTGGATTTGACATAGCTTTGTATGTCAGGCATAGATCGCCTCGAAGTAGGCGGTATGCAACTGAGTAGAGCTGGAGTTTTTTTAACCGAGCAGCATATGGCATCTGTTTGAGATGCTTGATCCTCTTGGTGAGATACTTTTGGGGTCTTTCTAATTGCTGCAGGTGTCGGGTAAGGTACATCCCAAAAGGGGCATTGTATTCTATGATGGGCCTGATGGGGGATGAATAAAGGGGCACGATTACCTCTCTTGATCTAGATGTGAATCCCTTCATGATGAGGTGGGCTATGTAGAAGATCTTTCTAACCACTTTGGCAATGTGGTTTTCAAAGGAGAGATTGCTATCAACTTGGGTCCCCAGGTCCCTAATAACTTTCTCTGTACTTAATGGGTTTCTGCCTATGTGGTAATTTGTGGGCACATTGTTTTTGCCAAAGGGTATGACTATACATTTTTTGGCATTTAGCTTTAAACCATGGCACTGGCACCAGATATCTGTCTCTGTGAGACCTTTTTGAAGGATGTTTGTGTCAGCTGGAGAGTTGATTATGGCGCCCAGTTTGCAGTCGTCTGCGAACTTGGTGAGCCATAGTCCTCCCACGTTTGCCTGTACTTCGGAAAAGTATATACCGAACAAGAGTGGTCCCAGCACAGAACCCTGTGGGATGCCACTTGTGACCAGTTTTGAGTCTGACATGGCTCCAGCAACTCTCACTCTGTGGGTTCTGTCTTTGAGCCAGTTTGCGACCCATCTTGTGACATAGGGGTTTATATTTAAGCTGGATAGCTTATCTATGATGCCCAAGTGGGGTACCTCACTAGACACCTGCAGCAACTGGAGAGGCCGCAAAAGTACCTCACAAAGAGGATCTTAGGCCTTAAACAATTGTCCTATGTGGACAGACTCAAAAAACTCCAACTATTCTCTGTCTTATATCACCTACTTAGCGGCTATCTCTGCTTGGCTTACAAAGCCATGTCTGACCCAGCTCTGTTAGAAATGCTACATCTAAAGAAATCCCAATCCCTCCGCACCACATGCTCCAGACACCTCAACCTCATTACCACAATCAACAGAACATGCTGCAGGGACAGGTTCATAACCCAGAAACTGGCCATGCTATACAATAGAATTCCCATACATGTCAAGCAGAGCACCTCACTGGCCCTCTTCAAGAGAAATTTTGATGAGTGGATGGGAAATAGAAAATTCACCCTGGGGATCACTCCAGTGACTCTACTTGACAAAGACACTAGGAACTAAGGTTGGATGGCATGACGGCAGGGTAATCCTATGGGCTAGGCTTGTAAAGGCTCCAGGGCCATTAGCCTAGTACACACCTATGAACCTATGTGCAGACATGTGGTATTGAATCACACATTTGTGCACTAATGCCTTTAATAGCTATTTATTTTTTAAATGTACATTCTAATTTTTTTGCAAATTATGACAGTTAAACTCAGTGTGCGGACGCATGATACTTTTATAAGGCAGATAAATGGATATTCTGTCATTATTTGTAGGATCATAGGAAGTAACTTGGCTATTGGCCCTGAGGCCCTTACAAGCCTAGCCAAGAATTTAACCCATGTTCCAACAAATCAGCACCCTATGCCAATGTCCAGCAGAGACACAGGTGAAATCCCAGGTGTGTATTTTCTGTTCGCCATCCAGTTATCCAAGTTGCGCTTATAAAGGGTTAATGAGGTACTCTGCTTGATTTGGAGAGAGAGTCTATTCCACAAGAGGGGGAGTCTCTGGATTACAAATCTGTCCCACCAACAAGTCCTATTGATGTCACAGACCAGGTTGAGATTGCGCGTGCGGGTTTCCCGAGTGGATCTTGACTTGCAGATATGCAGCAGTCCCATCAAGGCGGGGTCTGAGATTGCTTTGTATGCCAGACAGAGGTCACCTCTGAGAAATCTGTAGCAGTCTGAGTAGAGTGACAGGGCCTTTAGCCCATCTGTGTAGGGTAGATGTTTGAGGCCCTGGATTCTCCTGGTGAGGAACCTCTGTGGTCTCTCCAAATGCTGCATGTGCTTTGTGAGGTACATGCCGAAAGGTGCATTGTACTCAATAATGGGTCTTATAAGGGAAGAATACAGGGATGTTATAGATTCCATAGACTTTTACAACATTAAAGGAGATGTGATGTCTATTTGCTTAAATGGTTAAGCAAGTGACTACTATAAATGTTTTACCTAGGTGTGGGTTCGAATTTCAGTGTAGCCTATGTTGGATATCTCAGCAGTTATGCATTTCCTGTTGAAAAAAGCATATGGGAGATCTTTAATTCATTTGTGAATTTTACATTAGAAATTTTACACATCTAGCTTGGCTATGGTACATTGAAGTTACAAAGCTTAGGCTGAGGATGACTACACATACCTCCATCATCTGCAAAGTTTCTAGAAATATCATACTTCTGTTATGAATAAATTATTGGTAATACAAACCTAAAATACCTCTTCAGTTTAAATTTTACAGCATTCTGTTAGAATCCTTTATTTCTTCTCATTGACTGCTCTCCTACCTAATTTACATGGTATGTTTGAATTCTTCAGTTGAACAGTAATTGCTTAATTATTATTATTATTATTATTATTATTATTATTATTATTATTATTATTATTATTATTTCCATTTGTTGACCGGGATAGTCCACTGGGTCTTGATGGCCCATTTTCAGTGGAGGCCCGGGGAGAAAAGCTCCACAAGAAACATGTGTTACATAAAGATTCACAGGAAATATATTTTACATTACATAATATTATTTACAAAAATTAAGGTTACATTATGTTTGTTAATGAACAAATTGCTATTTATGTGTTTCAAGTGCAGACAAATATTTTCTTGCAAACTATGACAGCTGGAAATCTGAACTGTTATAGTTGCGATTTATTCCTGTGAGCAATGTGATGACACCCAGTCACAACTGAATAGTTTTGTTGTTCAAATCTGAATGCAGACATTACATACATCGGCCAGATTGAATGCTATTACACAGGCATGCCACTTTGTCTTGATATGTGTTATGAATGATGGTGCTTTTCTTCCACTCTGTTTGTCATATAGGTTGGAGATGTCACTAGTTCACAGGGCACAATGCATTCTGAATATACTATGTACAGTGTGATGTTAAACGGAAATAGCAGGGAATGTGGCAGCCTATGTACATTTTTTTTACTTGTCATGTAATATTGTTAGAAAAATATGTATTAATGTGTGCATGCTTAATCTAATTAATAATCAAAAGAATTAACACGTTTTTCATTCTATTTTACATGCACTGTGTTATATATAAATTGAGTTTCATATGAGACTGAAAAAGATGCTTTTTGAAAACTGCAGTATGCTTTCTGAAACTTGCAAGATGCCCTCTGACCTAGTAATTGCTAGCACAGCAATATTCATGTTTATGCCTTTTGGAAATGTACTTGAGACGCAGGTGCTTATCTGCTAGGTCAGGAACGAATGAATGAACAATACTATATTCTGTAAATGTAATGATTTTAAACAATCATCTCTGTTCAAAGCATGAGAACATGTGCAGCTGCAGAAGCTTAGAGATAAAGTAGACAAAGGATTATTAGAAAAATGAACTGTTAGCATTGTGCTTGAATTAGCCATAGTACCTTGAATGGTAACATAACATGTATCTAACTGGTAGTAATCAAGGCCATGTTGTTTTGCTCAGGAAGTTTCTCACAAAAATTGATAAATCAGCAGAAATTCTTGGGAATGATGGTCAACAGATGATGATGAAAAGGCTGGTAATCTGTTACGTCAGCTTGGTAGGCCATGTCTAGTTAGAGAATGTATAAAAATGAAAGTATTTCTTGTTTCTAGTTAGACAAACTCTGTAATAGCACGTTTTTGTCTCCTTGCTGCAAGATTAAAGTGCCTTAACCTGAACCTACCGTGTTTTGATCATTTTTAAAGTATATTTTTCCTTTGACAGTTTGGTCCTTCGAACCGGAAAGTAACTCTCACTCTAGGCCTAGGTCAGAATTGGGCCCGGTGTCATGCATCCATATGGAGAAGAGGCCAAATCGGCTCTTCTGTTTTGAAAGACCTCCGACTGAATTGTCATTCGAAAGAGGCCAGCCACTGTTTCTGATCTGGGATTGGAGGACGAGTCAACGATCCGGTGGATCAACACACGGAGGGTCAGGTAAGGAGGAATTACCTTATTTCTGTTTTAAGATCAGGGACTAGTTGCAGAACTGTTTTTGTCAGGAAGATTTGCATGTGCAGATCAGGGACAAAAAGGTTATTGTTTTGTCATAGATCAGGGAAACAGAATAGGTAGGTAGTTATTCTAGATAAACTGTGAAAAGGTGTAGAACCATGGTACCACGTGATAAGAAGGGTTACGTAACAATTTACAGCTTAGCTAAGGCAACAATGGGAAATCAGTGCACGAAAAGTTCCCGAGACACGCTCCTAACTGAAGACGCGAAATATATGCAATTACAGCGTGTCGACAATGTTAAGTATTATACAAAATGGGTTGATAAGTATAAATTTGATGGTAATTTCGATAAACTTGCACTTATTAAACTTGTCAGGCAACTTAAAACAGACGCAAAAGGTCAATTAAAAAAGCAACGACAATTAGGAGTCCCTCAGGCACATAGGTGGCTTGAGGAAGCAAATCGCAGGGAAAAAATAATTAAAAATTCAAAAATGATGTTCTTAGACAAAGAAGATAATAACTTGGTAATAGCAACGGCCCCTCCTTCACCCCCTTCACTTCCCTTACCAGAATATGAAGCGAGTGGACAAGCTGATCCACCTCCGCTATACCCAGCTGTTTCTACAGCATCAAAACCATTTGTCAGGGATCCTATCGAGACAAGGTCTCGAACACGCAACTTGAGAGGGGAGATTGAATTATATGAAATAAATAGAAAATCACAAGCTATGAATGAGGAAGAAATATGTCCACTCATAGAAGTACCAAATCCTCAGGCAGGACAGGCAGGACAGGATCCGACTCTTTTAGTTTATAGACCGTGGACAACGGAAGATATCCAGAAAGCCACGGAGGGAATTCCCCATCCGAAAGTGAATTTTCGAAAATTTTTAGAAGACTTACAGGGTATGAGATTAAGTTACCATTTGAATGGAGAAGAAGTAGAAAAAGTAGTTAAGACAAATTGTAGGTCCAGATTGGCACATGATCAGTGGCGACTGGAATCCCTGTGACGCACAGCTTAGACCACTCCCACATACTGATGCAGAATTGGATGGCAGAGTAAAAGGTCTGACAGACCGAATCTCTGAAAAATGGAAGCCATGGGCTGATTGGACTTGCATTAATCAGTGCATTCAACAAGAAGGTGAAACGGTTGATAGATATTATGCTAGATTATTAGAGTGTTTTAATAACCACTGCAGAATGCAGATACCAGAAAATCAGACACATGATTCCCCTTATGAGCAGCAGCTGAAGAATGCATTCTTGAAAGGTAGTATAACACCCATTAGCAGTTTTATTACGAAGCACATGGTAGATCATCGTACGAGTAGATTGCAGCCATTACTTGGATATGCAAGATATGCAGAGAGACATTTTAACAGTAAAAAGAAAAAGAAAACACCCGAGTATTTTCAGCAGAAGATGGGTCAGAATTATTTGTAGTACAAACTGGGAGAAAGGGTAAGAAAAATACCCAGGGAAACAAACAATCTGACAAACGATCAGAAGATTTTGAAGAAAGAAAGAAAAGAGGTGAATGTTTTAAATGTGGGAAAAAAGGACATTTAGCAAGGGATTGCAGGCTAAATAAAAAGGTGACTACGAAAATAAGGAGGATGAGGAATGACTATATGATAGTCAGGAATCACTGAATGAAAATAAACAGGAAAAGACAAGTGCAAATGTGATAGCAAGGGTAGAGGATGTGACAGAAGGGGTAGAGGATGTACATGAATTTGTAGATGTTGAAGAAAATGAAATTTTAGACTTAGCCTTAATGAGCCTAGAGCTTTACTTAGCAGACACAAAACCGGAAGTGACGCTTCTAGTAGAGGGGAGGGAAGTCAAATTTTTGTGTGACTCAGGGGCTTCACGGACCCTGATACATCCTTCAAAATTACCAGAGGATTCAGAATCACCAGATTATATACTAGTAAAAGCAGCTAATGGACAGCTGTATCGGGAGCCACTCTCCCATGACATAGCAATAACAGACCCCGTTTCAGGAATGACCCAGAAAAGTAAAACTGTGGTTTCTGCAAAATGCCCAGTAAATCTTTTGGGTAGAGACTTAATGCAGATATTTGGCATAGCCGTAGTTCCAACCATGCAGGGTATGGAGGCACAGCGACAAATGGATACTTTTGTAGTGCGACCGGAGGGTGAGACATATTATTGGTACAGCCAGGACTTGGTTAGGACTGGTCCAGGGGCAGTAACCAAAGAACTGATGAATGTAGCCATCAGTAAATCTCCCTCCCCCGACATTGACAAACAGCATTTGTTGCATTGTACTCTATATTACTGTAATAGACCAGGACCTGATAAAGAATATGAGCAGGAGTTGTTTCAAAACCATGCAAACAGACTAGTGTTACGAAACTTGTACTGGGACACAGAAGGAAACAGTGTAATAAGTTGTTCATTGCCCCAGGAATTTTTAGCACTTTACAAATCTAATCAATTGCCACATGTTAGCATAACTAAGAATAGAAGTTTGAAAGGGGCAGACTTGGGAGAAAAAGTCACAAGGTGGGAAAAGCAGACGGAATTAGAACTCTCCGAACAAGGAGTACAGAAGCAGAAATTGAATTGGATAACACAGACACACCAAGATGTGCACTCACAGGCTAGTGAGAATAGTTGAGTATTACTCTTATTGGAAAAAGAGGAAAAAGCCTTGCAAAACATACCAGAGACTCTCTGGTCAACAGGGAAATCAGATGTAGGGCTTATTCGAACAGCAAGACTAGTTACTATCACGCCAAAATCAGCATTTAGACCTCAGAAAAGACAGTATCCCTTGAGAAAGGATGCAGAGATAGAGATCAAACCTATAATAGCAGCCTTACTTAAGGAAGGAGTCTTAATAGAATCTCCCGATTCACCATGTAATACACCCTTATTTCCTGTCAGGAAAGCAAATGGGGAATGGCGTATGGTCCAAGATTTACAGGCTGTAAATAATGCAGTTATACCCAGGGCACCAACAGTGCCAGATCCGCACACTTTACTGAATGATTTAAAGCCTCAGCAAAAGTATTTCTCTGTGGTAGATATTAGTAATGCATTTTTCTCAATACCGATACACCCCGACAGCCAACATTGGTTTGCATTTACATTTCAGGGGAAACGGTATACATATACGAGATTACCACAGGGATATTGTGAAAGTCCAACAATATTTGCACAAGAAATGGCAAGCAACCTGATGGGATTTATCCCACTGAGAGGAAGTCAGATTTTACTTTATGTAGACGACATTCTGCTGGCAGCCCCCACCCAGCAAGAATGTAAAGAGGACACCATAGCATTATTACAGTTTTTAGCTACTCAAGGACACAAAGTAAACAAAAACAAACTACAACTTTGGAGAAAACAATTTAAGTACTTGGGATACGTAATATCCAAAGAAGGTAGAATATTAGATGAAGATAGAAAAACAGCAATATTACAAGCACCTAGACCAACTACCAAGAAGGAAATGATGTCTTTCCTGGGAACGACTAACTTTTGTCAGAGCTGGATACCGAATTATGCTTTGGAATCTGCTCCACTGACTAATTTGATGTTCAAAAAGCCGATGGCAGCACAGGATTTATTACAATGGATACCAGAAGCAGAAGCAGCTTTCTGTAAGCTGAAACAACTGATAGCATCATCCTTAGTTTTATTCATAATTAATTTTTCCAAACTGTAGACTGTAAGCAAGGTTATATGACATCAGTGTTGACACAGCAACATGGGGACAAACAACGCCCCATAGCTTACTATTCATCACAGTTAGATCCAGTGGTGCGATCCTTGCCCCACTGTGTACAAGCAGTAGTTGCAGCTGCAATGGCAGTGCAGGCTTTGGCCTCAGTAGTGTTATTCCACCCTCTCACATTGAGAGTGCCTCATGCAGTCGTAATTATTTTACTGCAAGAAAAAGTAGCATATCTTTCTCCTGCTAGACATCTTTCCTGTATGACTATACTGTTGAGCCAACCTCATATGACAATTGAACGATGCACAACTTTGAATCCATCAACCTTGTTCCCAAGCCCTGCAGATGGCAAACCGCACTGCTGCCTGCAGGAGATTGAGCAAAAGACATAACCTAGACAAGACCTTACAGATGTTCCCTTGGATGATGCCAAGGTGACATACTATGTGGACGGTTCATGCAGGAGGGGTCTTACAGGACAGACTCTAGTGGGGTATGCAGTTGTTTCTGATACTGAGACTTTAGAAGCAAAATCTTTAACACACAATTTATCTGCACAAGCAGCAGAGTTGATTGCCTTGACAAGGGCATGTACCTTAGCAGAAGGTAAGAAAGTGAATATTTTTACTGACAGTCAGTATGCTTTTTCTACTGTACATGTTTTTGCGCAGCAGTGGAAAAATAGAGGAATGATAACATCTACTGGTAAACCAATTAATCATGCACAATTTATTTTAGATTTATTAGACTCCATTCAGTTACCTCAAAAAGTAGCTATTTGCAAATGTGTAGCTCATACCAAGCAACAAGATAGAATTTCGAAAGGTAATGCGCGGGCTGATACAGCTGCAAAACAGGCAGCTATAGCCTCAGTAGCTTTTCTTTTGAGTGAGGAATTACAACCCTCTGAGATTTTAGATTTAGAAATGTTGAAAACAATGCAGATACTTACTACAAATGTAGAAAAACAGAAGTGGATAAAACGAGGAGCAATCCTTGAAAAGAGACTGTACATCTCCAAGGAAAAGAAACCAATTTTGCCATCTAACTTGTTTAGATATGCAGCTTTGTTGAGCCATGGGCAGAGCCATGTCTCAACAGGGGGGATGGTACAGTTAGTGGATCAAGTGTTTACAACGTATGGATTTACAAACTACACAAAAAAGTTTTGAGTCAGTAGTTTATGTTTGCACTTCGTGCAATTTTACACACGCACACCCACCTTTGTGATTCAATACACTTGCGCATCGCGCATTTATGCAAAACACATTCGCGTGTATTTTTGAGTGAGAGAACACCCCTATGCACACATATGTGTGTGTGTGTGTGTGTGTGTGTGTGTGTGTGTGTGTGTGTGTGTGTGTGTGTTTTTGTGTGTGTGTGTGTGTGTGTCTGTGTGTGTGTGGATTATGTCAATGGATTATGTCATACTGATTTGTTTTGTTTGTACATAAGACCCATATAGATAAATATTTTATTTATTTTTTAAAAAAATGAAACGTTTTATAAGAAGCATTTCCTGTTTTCCTTTGACAAATATACACACACTTCACATTTGGCTAATATATGTATGTACATGTTCATACAAAATATGCATATAGCTACACTTATATGCTTGTCTTTCAATATGTATTTATAAGTATGTACACATATGTATGTATGAAATTGTATTCATGCATATGAATGGACAGGCAGATTGCAGTGCTCAGGTATCGTAAATCATCTACATGTGTACACAATTATATTGATTATGATGTTACATCTCAATAAGTTCAGCACACAATAACTGTGTACATTTATAGGTCTTTGTCACATGGTTTGTTATATCTGTATTCTTATACAATATCATCTTAGACTGGAACACCTGTTAGTGTGTGTAATGCTTCATAGATTAATAGGTTGCTACTAGGCTAACGACCAAGGAGGGCTTTTCTATGCCTAGCCAAGTTTTCTGGAAAGAATAGTGATGTCCTGTATCCAAATAAGACATTGTGGGCATGCATTTATAAGCTACCTCAGCACATAAGGGACATGGGTGCAAGGCCTGATGTAAATTTCCTATTCCCCATCCACTGGTCTAGGTTGCACTTAAATTGGGTAATAGACACATTCAGCTTCACATGGATAGGAGGGCAGTCTCTAGGACACATATCTGCCTCTCCAGCATGTTCTGTTTAAGTCATAGATAAAATTCAGGTCTCCAGACATTGTGTTTCTGGTACTGTTTGACTTATGAATATGCAGAAGATTCATAAGTGTGGGGTTTGCAGATGCCTTGTAAGCCAGGCCTAGATCACCCTTCAGCAATCCATATGAGACTGAGTAGAGGGAAAGGACTTTAAGGTGCTCGCATAAGGCAGGTTTGTTATACCTTGTATTCTTTTTGTAAGGAACCTCTGAGGTCACTCTACTTGCTACAGGTATATACTGAAGGGAACATTGTACTCTATGATTGGTCTGATATGGGCAAAGTACAGTTGGATAATGACCTGTTTGATACTAGATGTCATGCCCTTATTTATAAGCTGTGCAACATAAAAGGATTTCCTTACCACTGTGAAGATGTGGTGGTGAAAGGTAAGGCTACTGCTGATGTGTGTACCCAGATCCCCAACGACTGGGTCGACGCTTAAGGGTGTATTATTAACATGGTAATTAGTCTGGATATTTCACTTTCAAATGGCACAATTATGCATTTCTTAGTATTGAGTTTAAGACCATGGCTCTGGCACCATTTGTTTGTAAGAGATAGACCTTCTTGAAGAATGCTAGTGTTCATACTTCTCAACTGTACAGATTTTCGCAGAATGTCCAGATTTTTGCCTTATATTTTTAGTCTAGTCCTCATAAAATGTGTGGTTTTCTGGCAAATTACTGGGATGATCTTTGGACTGAAGCCACTAAATAATGATGTACACTTGAGTTTCAGACTTTAAATCATTCAGAAAAATGTATGTCAAAACAAACCCTGTTACTCTAGCAACTTTCTAAGTCTATAAGAGCAATATTTAAAATCTGTCCCTATTTTTGGTCCTTTGTCCCCCTCAGTTTGTCAGGCTTTGTCCAGATTTCTTACACTAAGAGGTTAAGAGATATGCTAGTGTCTGAAGGGGAGCCGATGATAACCCCCAGCTTGCAATTATCTGCAAACTCAATCAGCCATAAACCTTCAGCATTTGCTTCATTTCAGAGAAATAGATGTCAAAAAGGAATGGGCCATGTACTGAGCCCTGGGGAATTCTGCTAGTGATTGGCCTCTGGGTAGAGGTGACCTCACCTATTTTGACTTTGTGGGTCCTATTAGTAAACCAGTTGGCTATCCATCTGGTGATAAAAGGGCTTATACCTAAATTAGTGAGCTTGTCTTTAATGCCTGAGTAGGGTATTGTATCAAAAGCCTTGGCCAGGTTGAGGTAAGCTGTTTGCACCGTCTTGCCTTCTCCCAATGCTTCGGTGACAATCTCAAAAAAGTCCACCAAACTTAATAGGCATGATCTTCCTTTAACAAAGCCAAACTGTGATGGGTCCAGTGTTTCCAGGTTACCTGTGTCCTCATTTATCATATCCATGATGATTCTTTCCATGACCTTACATATGAAGTTGGTCAGACTTATGGGCCTGTAGTTACCTTATCAGTGGTTGGACCTCCTTTGTGCAAGGGAATGATTGTAGTCATCTTCCATTCCTTGGGCACAAAGCCTGACTTCAGGCTCCAGTTGAAAACTGATTCAAATGGACCAGAGAGGTCATGTTTTATGCTATTTATTAAGCATCTGGGATGTTATTTGGGGCCCATCAATGCAGTGGTCATGTCCTTTGAAAGTGCATCGATGACCTGTTCCCTAGTAATGGTTGGGGGGATTGTAGCATGCAGTATTTCCTTTGGACAATTGGGGGGAGTGGGGGCAGAAATTTGAGTTGTACCTGCCAAAACATTTTGCAATGGCCTCCAGTTTAGTATGAGTGATGCCATTTACAATATGTTCTGTGCATTGTTGCAAATTTCCTTTGAGTTTATGGACATAGCTGTAGAAATCTTTGTGGTTGTCCTTCACCTGAGAAGTTATTTTTGATTCAAATCTATCCATTAAAGCATTAATTAACCCTCTTACCTGCCTGTTTAGATTAGTCAGGGGGGCTTTTATTATGTATGGCTTAGTTCCTCCTACGTTTAGCCAAGATTGTTTTCTTTTGTTGTATAACCAATTGATACTGTGATTCCACCAGGGTGGCTTGCCTTTTGAGTTTGTCTTATTCTTAATACAAGTGTGAGTAGCTTCACTATGTATTCATAGATGTAAGTTGGTTGACTTCCATCAATTCATACAATCACTATCAAGATTTATTAGCTAGTGAGGTAGGTTTTGGTTTATATGAACATGGGTGACAGCTATAGCTTTGGATCTAGTTTCCTCTTGTTTGTCTGCAGTAATCTTCATGCATGCACAGTAGTGAGAGGGACACATCAGTAAATGAATATGCAAAATGTGGTATTGTATTGTACATCAATGCTAGATAGCATAATAACCATTGCTCTTTGTTATACATAGTAGTCATTATGTAGTGAATTTAAGCAATGCTTATATTGGTGTAATACTTCCTCTTTTCCTGTTTACAGCTAATAAACACCACCCAAAATCGTGCATTGTGACAATCCACCTGACCTCCACTCTACTACCCAAGCATCATTCAACACTATAGAGACATGACTTTGTGATAACAAATTAATTCTCAACCCCAAACTAAGTTTCTACTCTTCCTCCCAAAAACACTCATCAGTGTCAAAACTACATTTTCCATCCTATCAAGCAATAACACTATCATTACTGCTGAACCAAGCACTAAACTGCTAGGAGTCATAATAGACGATCAGCTTAAATTCGATCCCCAATTCACTGCCTCTATCAAAAGGACTCACCAGAAACCTGGACTCCTTTACCGTAACAAAAGACATCTAATCAATACAGCCAGAATAACTCTTTCCCATGCATTTCTTCTTACCACACTTCTATATAGCTGTCAGTTATTCACAAATCTTAATACCAAACTCATAACTAAACTCAGAACTACATATAACTGCAAATCAAACCTACAAGTCACACCATTGCCTATCTCTTAAACAATTGGACTGGCTTGAATTCCCTCATTTGCTGCTACTACATCAACTGCAAATTATCCACTCCATCCTCTATCTACCATCTTTCTGCCCTAGCCTACTATCTACTATATCTAAATATTCCCCAACCAAGACACTATATAGCTCAGACCAGGACTTCCTACAGATCTATAAACCTAAAACCAAAACAGGGTGTCTACTCTATAACTGTAACCCTGCTACAACGTGGAACCATCTGCCCCTGGAAATTAGGTCACTTGACCAAACCAAACATTTCAAACTAGCCACTTGGAGATACCTAACAAACAAATGGTCCTGACACTGTAGTCATCCTCCCTGAAACTACCCAACCATAGCTTCTGTTCCTCCTCCCTCCTTTCTACTCTACTGTCTAGCTTAACAATCATCCACCCCTCCATCTCTAGGCTTATCCACTTTACCCCCTTTCTACTCCTCTTGTAACTATACTGTATATAACCACTTAGGAATTATGAATACTGTATTCCTTTCATCACATTATACCAAAGTTTTTGCAGTATGGCCTCTGTCATTGTACCCAACTGCTTTCTGTACGATTTATTGTAAATGTTTATTTAGTGTACAATTTCTGACATTGTACCCAACTGTCTTACTGTATAATTTACTGTGAATGTTATCTCTTTAACTATCTTCAAATGCAAATGAAAAGTGTCTTATTAATTGTATGTAAAATGCTAATACTGACTGTGAAGCTTTTCTCTTCAGGTTTCCACTGAAAACGAGCTAAACGCTCAACTGGACTAACCCGTTTAACAAATGTAAAATAAATAAATAAATGTAAGCACAGGTTTGAGGAGCAATGGGGGGAGATAGGTATTTGTTATTACTTTCCACCTTTATATCTCCATCAGTACTATTATCATGTTTAAATCTTCAGCTTTAAAATATGTAGTCTTATGACATTCAGGCATGCAAATGTTTATGCCAGTCTTCCCATAATGCATCTTCAAGGTAAGTGTAATACTCACTACTTTCTTGTGACTAACATTAATGTGTATATCATTTTAAGTAGAATGTTGTCTTAGGAGTTATCAGCAGGATTTTTTATTATTAAATTGAATTTATGCGATGTTTGATGGCACGACCTAAATGAAAGACATCTGTGTTTAACTTGTATTGACAGTTTACATACATGTTTTGTTGTTTGAATAGCAGAAAGTGGCAAACGTGTGTGCATGACAGTCATTCTAAATGAATCACCTGTTGTGCATAGCCTGCCTATTCTATTAGTAACTAGGTATCTGTTTTCATAATGTTTTTAATGCTGTTGGTAGACCTTCAACAGCATGTACTTCTTGAGGTCAACTTCTGTTGCTGTACTGTATATCTGCATTGTGATTGTTTGTTACTCACATTATATACCATTTTCTGTCTTTGTTGTGCACTGATACACTCATATGTGTATTGTATGTCTAAGGTGTTGCATAGTATATCTGCAAGTAAATATATAAGCATAATACAAACACAGGCAGTGACAGTGATATATTTGTTGAGAGACTGTTATGTATGTGTGCAAGACAAATCATTTTTAGCTCTTCCATGCCATCACTGTAACTCTACTTGTGACTATGCAATTGCTCAAAGCTTTAAAATTCCACTCCAATTAAATGATGTCACCCATTAACCAAGTTGTATTGCTTATCTCATTTGCATAGACATTTTAAGTATACCTTTACTTGTTAATCTTAAAATATAGTTTAAGCATCTATATTTTACTCATGGTTTGTCAACATGACACATTATTTGCACTTAATGATACATTATAGTAGAAATGTAAATGTCATATTGACACCTAAATGTGTGAGGCACGCATTGAGTTACGAACAGGGAGGCCATATTTCTATGGGGTTTGTTTCAAGTTTTCGAGTGATATTGGAGTAGTAATATAATTATATTAATGGTTTACTGTCTGAATAAACTTACACTCTTCCAAGTCTTGTGGAATGGAGCCCCTTTCATTGTTGCATACTAGAATGGCATAGCTCACTTATCTTAAGACTTAATGCTATATAGGTTTGTGTGCACTCCCCATATATGTGCTGCATGCATACTGAAGGCTATGTCAGTAAATGTACAGGTCATTGCAGAAAAATGTGTGATAAACTAAATATTGCATGCCATTTAGTGTACCAGCGTAACATGATAACAATGGATGATGGCCACACTGGCCCATACATGCCCTTCTATTAATATCATCAATATATTATGACATTTAGAATGTTGCATAATCATAACAGTACACTTGCTATTATTACACCTTTGTGACTTTTGTTGTACTACATATAAATGAACCTTATGGGCCAGATATGTTGGCCATTATGGTGCAAAGACAAATGCACTGTACAGTTATATAACGTATGCAATGATTTCACACGTCCTGTGTCATAAGTTTTGATGTTGTTAATTGCAAATAATATACTATCTTTACAATTATGTTGGTACACATCTTTTACAGACATGTTTAACATATGACTGTGATGTACATTACACACAATTTTGTACAGTAATATTGATTGCATCTATGCCTTACATCACATATGGTCTTAGAGTGGTTTAAGTTCATACAGTAGTATAACATCACATACATAATAGCTACAATGTGTAGATTGTGTATGTTTCTATGACATTTTGTTTATTCATACATTTTTAATTAATAGCTGTTATATATTTATAATGTTTTTCCTTATGTTGAAATTTGACAGAGCATGGGACTCATGCCAGCTCACCAATAAGAACCCAATGATGTGCCAGACCACTGCCAGTCGAGTTTGACTCCGAGGACAAGGATGTTGACCATGAAGGGTGTCATGGTGATGATGACAGACCTTGACCTGAAGTGCCATTATTCCTGCCGCTTATCAAAGATGATGTCCAGCACCACATCAGGCAGATAATTTTTGGGACTAGATCTAGGATGTAGTGACAGATGTCTTCCAGACACAGATGAGGGACTTGATGAGTAACATTTTTCAGGGCATGATGCAGGCTATGTGTGACTCCTTCTGGGAGGTCACTAGAGAGATATTTTGTGATGTTTGACCCCCATCAGGGTGGTCCTCATGATTGTAAGTATTGCCTGTGTGATCCACTTTTGTAATCCTACCAGTATTGTGTTTTCCATATCCAACTATTTATGGTATAGGCACAACTGTGCAGCCATCCCATATTGCTGTCACTTTTTTGACACACACCATCATGTACACTGAATATATCATCTCATATGTTCATAGGTTCATAGGTTCATAGGTTTATACTAGGCTATCTTCCCTAAGGCATTTATAAGCCTAGCCCAAATTTTTGTGGCTTACGCCACCCCTTATATGAAAAAATACTGTGCCCATTAGTTTGTTGTGCCTCTGTCCAGCAGTAACACAGAGATGATTCCCGGGGTAAACCTACGATCTCCCATCCACAGGTCTAGATTTCTCTTGAACAGAGTCAGCGAGGTGCTCTGCCTCACATGGACCAGGATTTTATTCCACAGCATAGGGAGTCTCTGAGTGATAAATCTATCCCTCCAGCACGTCCTATTTATATCCGTGCTAAGGTTTAAGTCGCTTGCTCTAGTGGTTTTGGTGGATTTGGATTTTTTGAGGTGGAGCATGTTCATTAATTCTGGGTTGGACATGGCCTTGTATGTCAGGCACATGTCACCTCTGAGCAGATGGTATGCTGAATGAATAGAGCTGGAGTTTCTTCAATCTGGCAGCATATGACAGATTTTGGAGTCCCTTTATCCTTTTGGTGAGGAACTTTTGGGGTCTCTCCAATTGCTGCAGATGTCAGGTGAGATACATCCCGAATGGGGCATTGTACTCGATCATTGGTCTGATAAGTGAAGAGTACAGGGAACAATGACCTCACTAGATCTGGATGTGAATCCCTTCATGATCAGGTGGGCAATGTAGAAGGTCTTTCTAACCACTTTAGCAATGTGAGTGTCAAAGAAGAAACTGTCAACCTGGGTCCCCAGGTCCCTGATAACCTCTTCTGTGCTTAGTGGATTGCCACCTATATGGTAGCTTGGGGTTACCTTGTTTTCCCGAAGGGTATGACTATACATTTTTGGCGTTTAACTTCAGGCCATGGCTCTGGCACCAGCTATCTGTTTCCGTGAGTCCTTCTGAAGGATATCCGTGTCCGATGCACTTTCCACTCACGGTAGCCCAGTTTGCAGTCGTCTGCAAACTTTGTCAGCCAAAGTCCTCCCATGTTGGCCTGTACTTGAGAAGTAGATGCCAAACAATAGGGCCAAGGACCGAGCCCTGTGGGACACCACTTGTGACCGGCTTGGAGAGTCTGACACAGCCAGCAACTCTAACCCTGTGGGTTCTGTCCTTAAGCCAGTTTGCAACCCATCTTGTGACATATGGGTTTACATTTAAGCTGGTAAGTTTTTCTACAATACCCGAGGGGGGTATTGTGTCGGAAGCCCTTGCAAGGTCAAGGTAGGCTGTATGGACTGCCTTTCCCTCATCAATGGCCTTGGTGACTGTTTCGAAGAAGTCGACCAAGTTCAAAAGGCATGATCTTCCCTTGACAAAGCCAAACTGGGTCGGGTCCAATGTCTGCAAGTCCCCTATATCTTTGTTTATGAGCTCCATTATGATCCTCTCCATAGCTTTGCAGACTAGACTTGTTAAGCTTATGGGGCGGTAATTACCAGGGTCCGTGAGAGGTGCGCCTTTGTGGAGTGGGACCACAGTTGCCGTCGCACTCCTTGGGCATGTATCCTGTGGTAAGGCTGAGATTAAACAGCTGCCTTATGTGCGGGTTTAATTCCTCATTTAGCTCGTGTAGCACACAGCCAGGGACACCATCCGGTCCCATTGATGCTGTGTTTTAGCTTTAGAGAGAGCAGCTTTCCACCTGCATTTGAGATGTCCGGGAGGCTCGGCACTCGGCTGGGATAGTTATCTCTCCTTTAGGGGGAGAGGGATGAAGTTTGCACTGAACCTGTCTGCCAGTATGTTGGCAATGTCTGTGGGTTCAGTGATTTTTGTATCATTTTGGACTAATTCTGAGCATATCTGGGAGTTTCCACCCAGGTTCCTAACATAGCTGAAAAAGGCCTTATGATTGTCCTTTGAATCCATGGCAATTTTTCTCTCAAAATTGGCCTTAGTTGATTTTATGAGTGCTCGTATTCTTTTACTAATAATGATCAGGGGTGACTTCCCTTTTATGGATTTTGTTCTATCATGTAACAGCTTTCTCCTCTTATTGTAAAGTTTGTTAATGGCTGGGGTCCACCAGACTGGACGTTTGCCCTTTGTGGAAAGAGTCTTGGTTTTATTTGGGATTGCCTGATCCATGCAGTCCTGGAGGTGTTCATAGAAGGCATTTGTAAGGGCTTCCACAGCTTGGGTTGTGGTTTCCACTGGTTCAGGGGCCTTGAAGGATACCACACCAGTCTTGAGTAGTGTGAAGTTTGCTTTAGAGAAGTTCTTCACTATGGTCTTTTTTGTTTTGGGTGGGGGCGCGATGTGGATTTCCAGTGAGATTAGTTTATGATCAGATCTCACCAATGAGGGATATAGGCTTTATCTTGCTGCTGCATTATGGCACATATTACCAAATGATGCATGTGGTAACCATTCTTATTTATGTGGTCATGTTGTAATTACTGCATACATTGCTCCATATGGGTTGGAGTGCTACTCCTTCAATCTGAGTATGCAAGTACTCCTATGCATGCAGTCAGATAGACTCTGACCCTGTATGTGAAACATCTGACTGTTGCAGTTAGTATAATGAATGCAGGGCTTGATTGCTCTGCTTGTGTTCTTCCTGTATTTACTTAGTAGGGATAACAGTAACTCATATACTATATTATTCCCACTGTTGTCACATAACACAGGGTGGTGGATCAAGTGTCTATGTTTGTACATGTTATCCATGTATATACAATGCACTAATCTGTGCATTTGTTTTTGTTGTCTAATGTCCAACAAAATGACATATCCTTAATTTTGTAATTTATGTAACATTCTTCCATCATGCTGTCCCACTGGCACAATGACCTATGTGTGGCATGTACTGAAAAATATTGTGCCATGTTGTATTATACTACTGTGACTAGTACATATGAGCATGTATCCTTGACATACCATGCTGACATTTGTAAATGAATACACAAAGGTGATGCTTTGTTTAACATTACTCACAACTTCCTCTTTTTTCTGTATCTTACATATGCCAATAGCCATTTTTTTGATAATAGCTTATATCTTGATATGTATCCACAGATTTGCATGCATGTCCATGTGTATGCATTGGTAGCACATATATGCACTGATTTTCATAGATGTATGGCTGTAATATGATAGACACATGACTGCCCTTGTAATATGTGACTGGTTTCATGCACTTATTCCATTTTTCTGTGCTATACTTATGTACACAGAACTGTCCTTTGATTAGTCCAATACATGTGTGCTGCTATTTCGATCAAGAACAGTGATTGCCCCACCTGTTGTAGTATGTTTGCATGACTGTATATATGTATATTTATTTAACATTTGTTTCCTGAGAAAGTCCGACTTGGAATGAGCCAATTTTCAACAGAGGCCAGGGGAAAAACACTACTGACACATGTCTTTGTAACATGGATGAAAACCAGAACACCCAGAGGAAACCCACATGAATGCAGGAAGGACATGCAGACTCCTCAGAGAAACACCTCAGCTAAGAATTGAGCCAGAGAACCTCTTGCTGTGAGGCAATAATGCAAACCGCTGCACCACTATGCTGTCATGTATGTGATACTCAAATCAACTTTTGTTGTGTATCATAGGTTCATAGGTTCATAGGTTTATACTAGGCTATCTGCCCAAAATTTTACTAAGCCTAACAAAAATTTTTAATATTACGCCACCTGTTATACTGAAAAAATACTGCCCCCCATTAGTTTACAGCTCTGTTCCATGATGACACAGTCCACCTCACCGGATCCCCACGATCTCCCAATCGACAGGTCTAGATTTCTTGAACACTCGTCCGATTTTATTCCTCGCCCACATGGGACCGGATTTTATTCCACAGCATAGGGTCTCTCTGTCCATATCCTATCCGTGTATTCATGTCCTATGCTGCTCTTAAGCTTTTTTAAGTCAGCTTTTTTTTGAGGTGGGTGGACGTTTTTTCCGGAGGTTGGACATGGTCATTTCCGGGTTGGCATGGGTCACCTCTGAGCAGATGGTATGTCACCTCTGAGCAGATGGTATTCGACAATCTGGCAGCATATGACAGATTTTGGCAGCATTTGAATTTTTTTGTCCCCTTTATCCTTTTTCTTGGAACTTTTTTTTGGGTCGGATGCATTGCTGCAGATGTCACATTGTACTCGATCATTGTACATTAATATAATCTGAGAGTACAGGGGAACAATGAAACATGACCTCACTAGATCTGGATGTCATGATCAGGTGGGCAATTGGTAAGGTAGAAGGTCTTTCTAAACCACTTTAACAAAAGAAAGAAAAGCGTGGCCACTGTCAAGGTCCACCCTCCCCCCCTGTGTGTGGTCTTTGTGCTTCTTTATGATAGCCCATGGTTGGTAGCTTTTTGGGGTTTGTTTTTCCCGAAGGATTTTTGGTATTATACTGAGCATTTTAACCCCAGGGGCCAGGGCCTGGCATCTGCCTCCTCTTCCGTGAGTCCCTTCGTCGATATCCGGTGTCGATGCACTCTTGCATTTGGCTCAGCCAGTGCAGCACAAACTTTCCAACAAAAAGTCCTTGTTGGTCTAACTCTGTGAGACTGTACTGTAGATGCCAAACAGGAGCCATGACTGAGGGAACCACCCTGTGACCGGATTGGAGTCTGACACCGCGAGTCTGACTCTAACCAACTCTTAACCCTGTGGGTTCTGTCCTTAAGCAGTTTACCATACCATCTTACATTATATGGGTTTACATTTGTTTTAAAAGTTTTTGGGGTATTGGTATTGTGGGTATTGTGTGGCTTTGGTAGGTGGTATGGTATGCCCTTGGACTGGCCTTTCCCCATCAATGTGACTTTGAACAAGTTCGAAGAAGTCGAAAAAGTTCAAAATGCCTGATCTCCTTGAAACCAAACTCCAAGGTCAGGGTCCAATCTGCAAGTCCCCCTATCTTTGTTTATGAGCTCCATTTATGATCTCTCCCATGCTTTGCAGACAGACATTAAGCTTATGGGGCGGTAATTACCAGGATCCGTATCTGTACGACTTGCTGTTTAACTGTTGCATATCACTGTGTTGTCCATCTCAGTTGTACACAGACATGTTTATAGCCATCTGCAATGCACTTTTTCAAATGTTAGTCATTTCCTTCAATGCACTTTGCAAGGACTTGCAGACCATCATGTGTTGTGATCACAGGCATGTGCACTGTGTTTCCTTAGCTACGGTTGTCCTGCTTTATTCTATGCCTACTTTATCTTGCTGAGATCTACTCACTGATATGGGCCTGTCCTGTCCATCTCCCTCCACTTTTTAGCTTTGGCCTACATATTTAACATATGCATGACATATATTATATATATGTTTACCTTCCTGTACAATATATTCATTGTCATCTAGATGTACTAGTGCAAAAACACCTTGGGCCATCATGTTGGGTATCATACACATGCAAGGCATTTGCACACAAGGTGGTGGCAATGAAGTTGATTACATCATTGTTCATGTTGTACTTGTGGTGTGCATTATCCAGGGATTTTATACTTCCAGCCTAGGCACAGTCTTGCATTCCTTAACTTTCATTAATCAGATATGTGTCACCATTTACTTTACATTCCATGTTATTGGTGTGGGTATGTGTGTAAACCTTCTTTCTGTTTGGATTCTGTTAAGCCATTGCATGCCACACATACATGTTGTATGATTGACAACCCATCTGTGTTGCCTCTGGCATGGCATATGTCTTTGACATATGGATCCTATTTCTCCTGTGTTTGTGGTATGTATACTTGTTTATTTATATACAGCCATGTTAATGTTTTGCTGTGGCATTGCTGTTTGGCACTGTGCTTGGTTGTTTTCTTTTCACATGAAGGGTTGGAGGTTCTAGTCTCCCCTCCACTTAACTGTTCCTAAATGTGCTCATCCTTGCTGTTTCTTGGCTTATACTTGCACTTCTGACAGCCTACTGGATGACTGTATTTGATATATATGGTGTATTTCAGTGATGGCACTCACATTTAGTGTTGTCCAGCACAAACCTGCCATCAGTCATACTCATTCTGGCATGACTACCACACAGTTTGCAACATCTCAGCAATGATTCATGCATTGGTACATATGTTATTTTTGCATTGTACTATGGCTGGTATGCATCCCTACCCTGTTTGTCAGTTTTCCTTCAGCTGTGATGTGATATATGTGGGTGGCCTGTTACCTTACATCTCCTTTATGTGTCTGTTATGTCTTGTGATATTTGTTATATGCTTTTACTTGTTCTTTTGCTTTTCTGTTTCCTTGTCTGTTCTATTTCTTCTCTTCTCCAAAAAACAAAATGTGGGGGCTATTTCCAACAAACAAAAACATTGGCCATGCCCCTCTGCCTCTCCACTGATTTTCCTATTCCATCATACCTCTTGTGTGTCCCTCTTCTTCAGTGTCACACCACATCAGTTTTTCTATCACCCTGTTTTATTGGGGGGTATGTGTTATTTGTATGCCCCACATATGTCCCAGACCCATTGTTAGCTGCTGATCTGATGTTGTCTTTTTCATTCTTCCTCACTACTGGGTTACAGATCTGATCCTTGGATGCTACTAGCCTGCATTTTTCCGACTTGGATCCTAGTCTTGAGCTCCTTCCTCTATCCACAATGCTCTACACTTTGAATAACTCTCTCAGATCTCATTTGCCACCTATTGGGTACAGACAAGGATTTCTGGTCTCAAGTGAGAACTGCTTCCTGAAGTCTTCATTTAAGTAAAGTTTTCCAATGTTTTCTTCTATTAGGTCTACAATATTCTTTATTTTTCCTCCTCACTTTTCCATTAGTCTCTGTAGATGTTAGGGACTGTACTCTATCCTTTTCATCCTTGCTTCTGTTTTCCAGAGTAGTTGACTTTTCTGCCTTCCATTTCTCCATTTCTGTTTTAAAAAAAAAAAAGAAAGAAAGAAAACTCCTACTATTTGTTAGTATTCAGGTTTTCTCTAACCTCTTGAATATTTTCTTCTGTGTGTGTGTGTGTGTGTGTGTGTGTGTGTGTGTGTGTGTGTGTGTGTGTGTGTGTGTGTGTGTGTGTGTGTGTGTGTGTGTGTGTGTGTGTGTGTGCATGCGTATGCTTGCTGTATTTTCATCTTTGCAGTTTCTTTTCAGTTATGTTTGACAAACAGACTGGTTTCAAGTGCTGCTCAGATTGTGGGCATAACATCCCTCAATCTGATGCACACAGAAAATGTGTATACTGTTTAGGTCCAGACCATCTGCAATTGTCTTGTGTCATTTGTGAGGGTTTTAACCCATGGGCCATTGTTGATCGCAGGAATAAGCCGATTCTAAAACATCTATTACCTGCTTATTCAACCTCAGGGTCTCAAACCCCCTCTGTGAGTGTTTCTGGGTCATCAGAGTTGAGGAAACATCCTCATAAGACCGCAAGGGCTTCCTCAGAGCCTCAGGTTAAATCAGCCTTAACCTCAAATCTGGACTTGTCAGATCCAAGATCCACTTTTGCTCCATTGGATCCAAGGCACTCCTCAGATCCAGAGTTGACAATACAATGACAACCTCTCCTAAACATCCTCCTCCTTCACCTTGGATCCTAAGACGTTGGATCCAAGAGTCAGTACCTGGATGCCACAATACTCCATCAGGGTAGTTCCCCCCATCTTTTCCCTCAAAGTTCTTGCAAACTCCCTCCAGATAGTGAATGCTTGCATCAGTGGCCTCCTCTAGGTCCTGTAGTAGCTTCTCTGATGTGGACATGGACAGGATGATGCAGAGGTACCTCAAAGCTCAAATCCAGAAGGGGGTTTTGTCAGCTCCATCCCCATTCAGATCTGTGAGTGTTCCCACTGCTCAGGTTCAGTGTCCTTTTCTGTTCTGGCCAGTGATCTTGAAGCCCCAAGGATCCTAGGTATCTGGAGACTAGGCATTGGATCCAGGAAGCTTTCTTCTTCGACTCCAAAGGCTACTTTGACTGGCTCTGCTCTGATTTCATTTGATCAGAGTGAGTTTTAGATCCATGATGTCAGCATTGGATCTGGGGGGAGGGATTTGGCTCTGACCTTCTTAGATCTTTCCTTTTCTCTTGGTGCTTTGGCCCTCTACAGCTCAGGTCTGATTCTGTCTAGAGGCCATGGATCAGGAGTTGCTCCTGACCTCTCTTCCTCATCTATTTCCATGCTGAGGGAGATGGGGAGAGTTTCTCCAAGTCTGTTGGCTTTCCAGGTTATTGAAAGGGCTTTTTTTGTTCACAGGGAACCAACCTATCTTATCTCTGATCCTCCTCCTCTGGATCTGAGAGCTGATCCTATCATCTCTGTCCAAAGTCAGCCTGCCTCGAGAAGCCCCCAAAGAATAAAAAAAGAAAGGCATCTAAATCAATAAATAAAGAAATCTAAGTTCCAGATGGTTACAGTTCAGTTCATTCTACCGCTGTTGTGCAAGGATGATTGGATTTGCTCTATACACCTTCAGGATGTGTACCACCACATCAAAATAGACAGGCACTCCAGAAGTCATCTGCACTTCAGGCTGGGAGCCAGTCATTACCAATTCAGAGCTCTACCCTTTTGACTCACCACAGCCTCCAGGGTATTTATCAAATGCATGGCAATAGTTGCAGCTCACCTGAGACTGCAAGGATTCCAGGTGTTTCCATACTTGGATAACTGGCTTTTCAGTGCCACAACTCAGCAGATATTCAAATCCAACCTGTCTCTCATTCAGAGGTTGGGATTCATTGGAACCCTTAGGTTCATAGGTAGGTACTAGGCTATTGGCCCTAGGGCCTATACAAGCCTAGCCAAAAAGGTACCCTGGCTTTCACCACCCAAGAAATGTATTTTCATGTGCCCCTGTCAAGCAAAACCACAGAAGTGATCCCCGGGGTCAATTTCCTATTACCTATCCAATCATCAAGATTTTTCTTGAAGAGTGCTAATGAGGAGCTCTGTTTGACATAGATAGGTAGTCTGTTCAGGAGTATGGAAAGTCCCTGGGACAGGAATCTATCCCTCCAGCATGTTCTGTTTATTGTGGTGACATGGTTTATGTCCTTAGAGCATGTGGCTCAGAGGGATTGGGATTTCTTTAAGTGGAGCATGTCCAACAGCTATGGGTTTGGCATAGCTTTGTATGTTAGGCAGAGATCGCCTCTGAGTAGGCGATATGTGATGGAGTAAAGCTGGAGTTTTTTGAGTCGGTCTGCGTAGGGCATCTGCTTGAGGCCAGTAATCCTCTCTGTGAGGTATTTCTGTGGCCTTTCCAGTTATTGTAGATGTCTTGTGAGGTACATACCAAAAGGGGCATTGTACTCTATAATGGGTCTAATGACTGATGGGTAGAGGGGAACAATGAACTCTTTTTTTCTGGATGAGAAACCTTTTGTGATGAGGTGTACCACATAGAAGGATTTCCTGACCACTGTGGAGATGTGAGTATCAAGGGAGAGACTACTGTCCACCTGTGTCCCAAGGTCTCTTATCAAACTTTTGGTGTTAAGTAGACTACCGCCTATGTGGTAGTTCATGGGTACAGAGTTTTTACCAAAGGGGATGACAATGCACTTTTTGGCACTGAGCTTGAGACCATGGCTTTGACACGAGGCATCTGTCTCAGTGTGGCCCTTTTGTAGGATGTCCACATCGTTAGGAGTTTCGATTATGGCTCCTGGTTTGCAGTCATCTGCAAATTTATTTAGCCAAAGACCTTCTGTGTTAGCCTGCACTTCAGAGAAGCAGATACCAAACAGGAGAGGACCCAGGACTGAACCCTGTGGTACTCCACTTGTCACTAGTCTGAAGTCTGATTTGAAGTTTGCTACTTTAACACCTTTCTAGATATGTCACACCAAATAGCCTCTTTGCTATCAAATCACATAATCTCTTTGAGACACCAAGTACCAGGTTTAGTCTCCTTATCATCTCCATCAGCAAGACTGATACTCCAGGCTGTCGGCTGTGAGTTATCTGTAATCATTCTAGTGCCCTCAACAAGGTTTTTTTATGCGAATCCCCCAATGGATATTGGCTGTTCGGTGATCTATTCTTTACCATCAATTATCTGTTTCTATCAAGTTAACTACAATTTGCAAGTGACATCTTCAGTGATGGATCCTTTCAGTTGACCTGTTCCTGGACAGGCTGTTCCTTCTCCCTCCCCCCACAGCCACTGTGACCATGGACACTTCTCAACTAGGGTGTGGATGGACATTTCAAGGGAAAGATGGTCCAAGGCACATGGTCCACCTCAGAGACCAAATTGCATATCAACATCCTAGAGATGAGAGCAGCTCTTCTAATGCTGCAAACCTTTCAGGACAGCCTCCCCTTTGGGACTAATGCAATACACACTGACAACATGTCAGTAGTCTGGTATATCAACAAACAAGGAGGAACTCGATCTTACCCCTTATGCAGAGAGGCCATGATGGTCTGGGAATGGGTGATATCTTCAGACTGCTTTCAGCTTGCAATGCATATACCAGGGAAATCCAGTGTTCTTGCCGACAGACTCCACAGCTCCATTCTGCCACCTCACGAATGGTCCCTCAATCAGTATGCTGCAAATCTGATTTTCCATTGTTGGGGGCAACCTTGCTGAGCCTTCTCTGCTTCCCACCAAAGCAACAAATGCAGCAAGTACTTTGCTCTGATTCCCCCTCTGGGTGAGTCCCAAATGGATGCTCAAGTACACAATTGGCCCTCTCTTTTCCTTTATGCTCCCCCTACCACTAATCTTGAAATTTCTGCAGAAAGCCAGAAGACTGAAGAGTTAATTGTCCTCATTGCTCCCTACTGGCCTCATCAGGTATGGTTCCCTTTCTCTGGTCTCATCTGAAAGCTCAGACAGGACCTCCTATCTCATCCATCAGAGACTCAACATCCCAGTCTGCTTACCCTCAAACTGACTGCTTGGTATCTCCAATTCCTTTAATTGTATAAAGACAATGAAGAGAAAAAAAACAAAAGTGGAAAGGAGTAAATGTCCGTGTTCCAAAATACATTGCAAACCAAGTAAAATGTTACACAGACCACCAGGCTAAAAACATATGTATATTTATTACAAAATATGTTAGCGCTTTTAGGTATAAAACCCTTCTTCAGACATAACGTATTCACCAATTCTTTAGTACAGTTATACAAAGTTACACCAATCACAATGCAGAATCAATAAAACAATAAATTAAAATCAATTAAAAACAATTATTTTAAAACATATGGTCTATGTCTACTCAAAATGGGTTTTAAAGGCACCATAGCATTCAAACCTGGGTGCCTGTTGGCACCTAATTCAATGATCCATCTAGTCTCACATTATTCTGTGTAGCTAGGGGGGGGGCAATTGTGGGAATGGACTATGCTTACTATAAAGATAAGATTTAATCTATGCTCTCTACTAATTTTACCTATGATAAGATTGATGTTAACTTGGTTAATGATATAATTTTACATGTTAAAAATATTTTATGTGAGTTAAGGCAATCTGGTATTATTACGCAATAAGTATTTGATTTTGTTTCTGTTGACTATCAAGTTATACCTATCTTTAAGGCACTGCCTAAGATTCACAAAGATGCACAGGACCCACCCTTAGATCACTAGTTTCGGGTAGGGGGTGGGTCACTGAGCAGTGTTCCATATGGATAGAATCCAAGTTGAAAAATGTTGGCTGTATACCTAGGATATTGAAGGGTATTGCACACTTTTTAATTAGTCTATATGGTTTTATAGATGGACATGACCTTAATACTTTACATCTAATGGTCACCTTGGATGTAAAGGAGTTGTTTACTGTCATACCTAATGGGTATGGCATTAAAGCCATTGGTAAGTTATTATCTAGAGAAGAATCTATCAGTCAACAAGAACTAATACAAATTAAGGAAACCCAGTATACTTATGCGCAACTATGACTCTACTGTGGATACTTTTATTAAGACCTGTGGAGATCAGTTGCACTCCTTAGTGGACTATCATTCCCTCCCCCTTGTTGTTGGGAGGATGGCCTAATGGTTAAGGTGTTTGCCTTACAAACACAAGGTGCAAAGTTTGAATCTCACAAGGGATAATTGGCTAGGCTTAAAATGTCTCACAAGGGCAGTTAGCTTAGTACTAATCTATGAACCTAAGTGTCTTTTAGAATTAGTATTAGGCATAATGTTTTTATGTTTAATGGACAGTATTTTGGGCAGAAATGGGGGGTGGCTATGGGCACCCCCTGTGCCAATTCATACGCACATTTAGTCCTTGCCCTATGGGAAGAGGAAACTATTTTTAATTCTTGTAATCAGCAGTCGCAATATGTGGCATTTTATGTACGTTTTGTCGACGACATTTTCATGTTGTGGACAGGAACCAAAGGCATGTTAATACAGTTTATTCAGTATATTGAACAATTGACTGATTTTTTGAAGTTTTTGGCTAGTTACTCATATACTAAGATAGAGTTTCTATATATACTATTAGAGCAACGAGATGAGGGCATGATTCACTCTAAAGTATACAGGAAACCCTATTGGAAGAATGGCCTTTTATCCAAGAATAGTATGCATCCAGGGTTTGCATTCCTTAACATAATTAAGGGACAAACTATGCGTCTATCAAGGCTTTGTACAGGCAATGATATTTTGCAAGATGAATTGAATCTGTTTAGTACCACATTAATAGCCAGAGGTTATACAAAAAATTATGTAGATAGCACTATGAATGATGTCTTAGGTGTTAGAGACACAGAGGCAGCACCCTGCTTTTCTTCCAAAGGTGTTCAGAATCATACATATAGAAATAATAGAAAGATGAAAATAGCTAATACGAGTAAGATTCCATTACATGTGACTTATAGTAGTGATATTAGATGGGTACAACATGTAATTAGAAGTAATTGGAAAATTCTACAGACTGACAATACATTAAAGGACATAGTGGGTGAATACCCAGATTTTGTCTTTAAGAAGAATAAGAACTTAAAAGAATTGCTCTGTGATAAACAGACTAAGGTGAATGATTCCATTCATAATAATAAGATGGGAATGCTACCATGTCAGCGCTGTAAGGCTTGTAGATTCATTAATAAGAGTTCCGAATTTGTTCATCCAACAACAGGCAGGGAATATACCTTTAGAGTTAGGGCTACTTGTTTAACTACTAATATTGCATATCTAGGCATCTGTGATAACTGTCCCTCATTTTATGTAGGGAAGACAAATTGTAGATTCAAAGATAGAATTTTAAGACACTTGTCAGCTGTTAGATTAAAGGACAAGAAAAATGCACTTTCCCTACATATAGATAAGAATTTAGGACATCAGTTTTCTTTTTTAGTGTTACAGCAGGTTAATGGGGATGGTAGAAAAGGTAATTTAACAAGCAACACAGAATACTGTGAGACTAAATGGATCATTGAATTAGGTGCCAACAGGCACCCAGGTTTGAATGCTATTCTGCCTTTAAAACCTGTTTTGAGTAGGCGTAGACCATATGTTTTAAAATAATTGTTTTTAATTGATTTAAATGTATTGTTTTATTGATTCTGCATTGTGACTGATGTAACTATGTATAAATGTACTAATGAATTGGTGAATACTTTATGTCTGAAGAAGGGTTTTATACCTGAAAGCGCTAACATCTTTTGTAATACATATGTTTTTAGCCTGGTGGTCTGTGGAACATTTTTACTTGCTTTAAATGTATAAAGGCCCAGGCTTGCTTCCCTATTCGAGACAGTTTTAGCTTCCCAGAAAGCTTCTACTAAAAAGATGTACTGAAGCAAGTGGAAAAGATTCACCATGTTGGCTTTGAAAGAAAATATCATTCTTTTCTCCACCCCAATTTCGGCCATCTTTTCTTTTCTTACTTCTCCTTTCAAGGAAGGGGCTAGTTTTTCCAGTATAAAACTTCACCTAGCAGCCATATCTAATTTTTATGCTGGAGATGTGCTGGGTTCCCTTGCTATGTCTAGATTATGTAAGGCATTCATGAAAGGGATTTTTCTGTTCAGACCACATATTAAAGACCCTTCCCCACCATGGGATCTCACTATTATTCTTTAAGGCCTAACTCAAAAACCACTTGAACCAGCTAATGATTGTGAAATGAAATTCCTTTCATGGAAAACCATCTTTTTGGTAGCCATCATGTCAGACAAAAGATGTTATGAACTACAGACCTTATCATTTAAACCACCTTATATAATTTTTCATAAGGATAGAGTATGCCTTTGTAACAATCCATCCTTAGTGCCTAAAGCAGCCACAGAGACTAATATTAACTATACTATACAGTTGCCAGTCTTTCTTTCTAATTTTGTTTAGCAAATGTAAATATATTTTGCATCTGTGTGATGTTCACAGACAACTACAATTCTATCTTCATAGAACTAAACAGTATAGAAAGTCTGACCAGTTGTGTCCTTTTTACCAAACCATCTAGGCTGAGCAGTATCCAAAGCTACATTGACCAAATGGATTATAGACTGTATTTCACTAATTTTTTGAGAAATTGTTTGGAGTTACCTCACCCTCCTAAAGTCCATTCTACTAGATCTATGGCTACATCATCTGCTTTCTCCTCCAGAGCATCGATCGGTTATATTTGTTCTGCAACCACCTGGTCAAAGACTCATACCTTTGTGACAAATTATAAATTGGACATTGTCTCCAGAAGTAGACCTTCATTTGGTTTGACCGTTCTCCAAAATATCCTTCCTTGAGGCCACCCGAGAGTAACATAGCTGGGGACTCTGACCCAGTAGTGAAGAAGAATGAAAAGGACAGCATCAGATTTAGAAGTTATGTACTTACCATAAGCTGGCATCAGTGTTGTCCATTTTCATTCTTCCTCACCTTCCCTCCCGGCCATCCCCCAACCTAATGGCTTCTAGAGGACCTATTGGATATGTAAAAAAACGTTATGTTCCTGGTTTGAGCCTCTGATTTCATCTGATTTCTTCTGTCTATACTATTTCTTTATATAGTAGAAACTCAATCTGACAGAGTTATACAAGGTGTAGAGCATTTTGGGTAGAGGGAGGAGCTTGAGAGTAGGATCCAAGTTTGAAAAATGTGGCTGAGTCAGATCCAAGGGTAGGATCCATAAGCCAGCAGTGAGGATGAATGAAAATGGACAACACAGATCCCAAGTTATGGTAAGTACATAACTTCTAATTAGTCATGGTGAAGTGACCATCATTGCCCTTCATCTTACTTAATTTATTTTTATTAGAAGTCTTGTAGATTAGACAAGATTCTGCAAATTATGATAGGTGTATTTATGTATGTCCCTCTATGAATTATGACAATATCCTTAACTGTTTGCAGATATTTGTCACATTTTGAACACAATGACTGATGCACATTTTTCATTCTCTAGTACTTTCCACCTATTACTGAAATGTCCATTGAGCTTGTATAAATTCATGTGATTTGCATTAGTAATGCATATATATATATATATATATATATATATATATATATATATATATATATATATATATATATATATAAAAAACTTTATGAATGTGTTTTTCTGGAATACAGCTTTGACGTGACTGCTTGCCATTGGGCTGATGTCATACATAATGTCTACTTTGCTCTGAGTTATTGTCTGTAGACTGGGGCATATTTGCATATGACTAGGTTAGCCACAGTTCTTGCATGGAACTCTGTTCTGTGCCAGATTCTGGGAACATTATAGTATCTGACCCTATGTTTTTTCATTGTTTGTACTTTACTAAAATTACTAAATTATAACATTAACTAAAACAAATGAAAAAAAGAGCTGTAACAAAATTAATCTGACTGACTTTTATGCTTCTCTTGGTTTGCATTATGCTGATATAAGACTTGGCAGTGTTGGCCAAATTTCTGTTTTCCACTGATATATTCCATCTCATCCTTGGTATTTTGCAAACGTTCCCAAGCCAATGAGTGGTATAATTCCTCCAGTATGTAGTGCATTTGCTTCAAGGCCTCCTGCCAATGGAACATGTCTGAACAACTTCAGTAAGACCTGTGATGCCTGTGTACTGGCCCAGTAATCAAGGAATCTCAATCCTCATCACTAACATCAGTGAGGGACATGCACATTGAGAGGATGATAGGTACACACACAGTAAAGTACAATTTCCCTTAAGAGCACACAGAGACCACACTCAGTCTGTGGCTGGTTTCTCCCTCTCTCTCTTCAGGTCCCCAATAAGACTCCCCACTGGCACAGCTATAGGGTTATGATCTCAGCCGAGCAGTCAAGTCAAAAACCTCCATCACTTGTCCAACCAGTGCTTCGTGTCCCTGCCCAAGTAGCTGACACACACACACACACACACACACACACACACACACACACACACACACACACACACACACACACACACACACACACACACACACACTGAGATTTGATTTAAATTACTTGTGCTCAAACTCACTTAGGTTCATAGGTTGGTACTAGGCTATCTGCCCGAAGGTATTTATAAGCCTGGCCAGAATGTGTTGGCTTTTGCCACCCCCTTAGATTAGTTCCCTGTGCCTCTGTCCAGAAGAGTCACTGAAGTGATCCCCGAGGTAAACTTTCTGTTTCCCATCCACTCGTCAAGGTTTCTTTTGAAGAGTGTTAGCGAGGAGCTCTGCCTAATGTAGATTGGAATCTTGTTCCAAAGCATGGGAAGTCTCTGGGACAGGAATCTATCCCTCCAGCACATCCTATTTATTGTTGTGGTGAGGTTTAGATCCCTAGAGCGTGTGGCTCTCGGGGCTAAGGTTTTCTTTAGGTAGAGCATGTCCATCAATTCTGGGTTGGACATGGCCTTGTATGTCAAGCAGAGATCACCTCTGAGTAGGCGGTATGCAACTGAGTACAACTCAAGTTTTTTCAGTCGAGCTGCATAGGGCATCTGTTTGAGGCCAGTGTTCCTCTTGGTGAGGTACTTCTGTGGTCTTTCCAGCTGTTGCAAGTGTCTTGTAAGGTACATCCCAAATGGGGCGTTGTACTCTATGATGAGTCTGATGAGTGATGTGTAGAGGGGCACAATGACCTCTTTTGATCTGGATGCGAACCCTTTTATAATTAGGTGGGCCATGTAGAAGGATTTTCTAACCACTTTGGCAATGTTATTATCAAAGGTGAGATTACTATCTACTTGGGTCCCCAGATCCCTTGTTACATTTTCTGTATTTAGGGGGACTACCACGTATGTGGTAGTTTGTGGGTACTTTGTTTTTTCCAAAGGGGATGACTATGCACTTTTTGGCATTTAGCTTAAGGCCATGATTTTGACACCAGGTATCCATCTCAGTGAGACCCTTTCGGAGGATGTCTGTGTCAGCTGGAGAGTCAGTTATAGCCCCTAGTTTGCAGTCATCTGCAAACTTGGTCAGCCATAGTCCTCCTGTGCTTGCCTGTACCTCTGAGAAGTATATGCCAAACAGGAGGGGTCCTAGGACTCAGCCCTGGGGAACACCACTTGTAACCGGTTTAGAGTCGACCTAGCATCCGCAACTCTCACCATGTGGGTTCTGTCCGTGAGCCAGTTGGCAATCCATCTTGTGATGTAGGGGTTTATGTTCAGGCTGGTGAGCTTGTCTATAATACCAGAATGGGGAATGGTGTCGAAGGCCTTAGCAAGGTCTAGGTAGGCTGTGTGTTCCACCTTTCCCTCATCTATAGCCTTGGTAACTGTCTCAAAGAAGTACATCAGGTTTAGGAGGCATGATCTGCCCTTAACAAAGCCAAACTGGGTAGGGGCCAGTGTTTGGAGGTTCCCAATGTCTCGGTTAATGAGTTCCATGATGATGCGCTCCATAGCCTTGCAGACCAAGCTAGTCACACTTATAGGGTGATAGTTCCTGGGGTCTGTTGTGGCTCCACCTTTGTGGAGCAGAATAACTGTTGCTATGCGCCACTCTATGGGTATGTAGCCTGTGGAGAGGCTGAGTTTGAACAGTGTGTTTAGGTGAGGGGTTAGTTCGTCTTTGAGCTCATGTAGGACACAGCCTGGGACACCATCCAGTCCCACTGATGCTGTGTTTTTGGCTTTGGAGAGGGCTGTTTTAACTTGAGTGTTTGTGATTTCAGGGACTCTACAGTCTTCTGGTATGGTTATGGGCCCTTTTGGGGGTGAGAGTGGGGTGAAGTTTGCAATGAACCTGTCTGCCAGGATGTTGGTGATATCGGTCGGTTCAGTGTATTTTGTGCCATTTTGCACTAACTCCGAGCTGATCTGAGCATTACCACTTAGATTCTTGACATAGCTAAAGAATGCCTTGTGGTTATCTTTGGAGTCCTTGGCAATTTTTCTTTCAAAGCTCGCCTTGGATAATTTTATGAGGGATCGTAGTTTCTTGCTGATACTGATCAAGGATGTCTTCCCTTCTTGGGATTTTACTCTTTTCTGTACTAGTTTCATCCTTCTATTGTATAGCTTATTTATGGCAGGAGTCCACCAGACTGGTTTCCTTTTCTTGGAGGAGTGAGTCTTGGTTTTGCTTGGGATGGCATGATCCATGCATTCTTGTAGCTGCCCATAGAATGCATTAGTAAAGGATTTTGCAGCATGGACAGTGTTATTCTTCAGCATGGGGGCTTTGAAACTTTCCACCTCGGTCTTAAGTAATGTGAAGTTTGCTTTTGAAAAGTTTTTCACTGTGGTTTTCTTGTCCGGGGGTGGTGGCGGAATATGGATACCCAAAGTGATTTGTTTATGGTCAGATCTAACCAGCAAGTGGTTGACCTCTTGTGTGGAACACCGGTCACTCATGTTGGTGATGACCAGGTCCAATATGTTGTCACCTCTGGTGGGAGTGTTGACTAGTTGAACTAGGGTGTTTGAGTTTATAAATTCTAGGAAAAGTTGGGCAAGAGAGTTAGTACTTGAGTAGTTCTCCCAGTTAATATTTGGGTAGCTGAAATCACCCAATATTAGGGTGTTTAGTAGAACCTTTATGTTTCCCAGTGTTTCCAGAAATGCGGAATGAGGGTCCTGGGATATGGTGGGTGATCTGTAGCAAGCTACAATTTGAATTGCAGTTTTGCCCATTGTTAGTTGCATGTCGATGATCTCTGAAGCATCGTGTTGTGCCACTAACCTGGAGGTGTGGGTGTCCTTGATGAATATGGATACGCCCCTGCCTTTTGTATTTTGGTTTGGGTTCTGTGGCCAAAATGTATGGTATGAGTTGTAGCCTGGTAGTGCTGGGGTGCTCTTTGGAGCATTAAACCAGGTTTCTGTTACTGCACATATATCGAATTTCTCCATACTGAGAAGTGCCTCGAGTGCGTGCATTTTGAGGTTTAGACTTCTGGCATTGAGTAGCATTACCTTTATTTTTTTGTTACTTGTGATATTTATGGTGGTGGGTTTGTCTTTTGAGCATTGCCTAAAAAAGGCACTATGGGGGTGGCAAGCCTTGGCCAGTATTCGAAAGCCTAAGGGTGACAGGTGCAAGCCGTCTCTAGCAAAGCAGCGTGGCTTGTCGAGCATGTTATCCCAGGCAGACAGACACTGGATCCCCTTTGAATGACACCAGAAACTTAGCCAATTGTTGAAATTGAGAATTTTTTCTTTATACCGTGGTATCATTCTTGGTGAGGGCAGGATGCTATTCACAGTCAGGATCATACTGGCCTGGGCTACATGATCAGAGAGCTCTTCCATGTCTCTCTTCATGTAGTTCAGGGACTTGCCCAAATGTTCTTTGAGTTTGTTTACTCCAATGCCCTGGACCAGCTGATGACACCCCCACAAGAGGTGCCAACATCCTGGATCTGGTATGTACCAATATGGAGGACCACAGTAGCACTCCCACTCTGAGGTCTTCCCTGATGATATCTAATCACAAATTAGTCTCATTCAAAGTAACTATCACACCTGATCCCCCTCCCCCCAGCAGCAATTAAACTAAAAGATATCTCCAAAGCAGATTATAACCTCTTACAGGATGGTATAAATAGCTTCACTGAACCTCCCTCTGAACTGGCAACTATGCCAAGTTCTCCACCAATGCTTTATACAAACACCTGTATAACTGCAATGACTGAGCCATAACTGATAGTACCAAAACAAGCTCCTCAAGGAAGAGCAAAACTTCCTGGTGGACAACTGCCATTAACAGGCTTTACAACAAGTGGAAAAAATTGCTGTCTAAGAGGAAGAGGGAGTGAGCACTAAACTGGAAACACTCCCTCCTCAGCTTAAACAAGAAAATAAGATTTCTTGTGAAGTCCTCCAAAACAAACTACTAATCCAAATTAACTTCCTCAACTAATGACAACCATAAGGCATTCTTAAGTTACATCAGTAAATTAAAGGAAAGGCCCAGATTTGTGCTGAACTGGTAGTTAATGATACCATATATACTGAGCCTGTGGACATTGCTAACTTGTTGGCAGAAAGGTTCTGTGAAAACTTCACTCCCCTGTCCCTGACTCACGTATCCCATGACATCCCTGCCACCTGTCCCCTACCTTGTATCTCTAAAGATCAGGTCATAAACACCCTCTCAAAGGCCAAAAACACAGCCTCTTTTGGACCTGCTAAGATCCCAGGCTGTGTCCTACATGGGCTCCAACAAGAACTAGCAACACTATTGGGTACTCTTTTCAATCATAGTCTAAGCACCGGCTTCATCCCAGCTGAATGGAAAATGGCCACCATTATTCCCTTACACAGAGGTGGTGCTTCCACTGACTCTGGGAACTATAGACCTATTAGCCTGACTAGCATTATCTGCAAGGCCATGGAGCAAATCATCATGGACTGTATCAACAAAGATATAGGTAATCTCCAAACAGTTGACCCTACTCAGTTTGGATTGTCAAAGGGAGGTCATGCCTGTTAAACTGTGTGGACTTCTTTGAGACAGTCATCAAGGCCCTGCACAGGGGAAATCTGTGCATACAGCCTACCTAGACTTAGCCAAGGCTTTTGACACTATCCCCCACTCAGACATAATTGGCACACTCGTCCAGCTAGATATTAACCCTTATATAGTGTGTGGCTTTCACCACCCCTTAGTATCATGAATACTGCTGTGCCTAGTTCCTACAGTGATACAGAGATGATTCCGGGGTAAATCGATACAATCCTCCATCCACCCCATCCACTTTCTCTTGTTTCTTTGAACAGAGAGTCAGAGGCTCTGCCTCATGGACTGGGATTCTGTATGTTCCATAGTCTGGGGAGTCTCTGGGTCCTCCAGCCTCCCACGTCCTATTTATATTTCGTGTTGAGAGTCTTAAGTCTCTGTGGCTCTGGTGGATTTGGATTTTTTTTTTGAGGTGGAGCATGTCCATTAATCGGGTTTGACATGGTATGTCATGTCAGGCACAGATCACCCTCTGAGCAGAAATGTATAATACTGAATAGAGCTGGTTTCAGTCGGTCGGTGACATATATATGTTATGTTTTCTTTATCCTTTTTTGAGGAACTTTGGGGGTCTTTCCATCATCTGCTGGTGGTGGGTAAGGTACATTCCGAAGGTGAGTTACTCTCATCATTGGTCTGAGTGAAGAGTACAGGGGTACAATGACCTCTCCTGATCTGGATGTGAATCTCTTCATGATCAGGTGGGCAATGTAGAAGGTCTTCCTAACCACTTTGGCAATGTGAGTGTCAAAAGAGAGGTTACTGTCAACTTATATCATTAGATGGGTCACTAACTGGCTCATTGATAAAACACATATAGTGAAAATAGGGGAATCCACCTACAACACCAGACCTGTAACCACTGGTGTTCCAAAGCATCAGTCCTGGGACCTCAACATTGTGGAATCTATTTCTCTGAAGTACAAGCAAAAACTAAAGGTCTGTGACTGAAAAGGTTTGCTGATGACTGAAAACTAGGAGTGTTCATAGAATCTCCAAATGATGTCAACATCCTACAAGAGGATCTTACACAAACAAATGATTGGTGCCAAAGTCATGGCCTTAAACTCAGTGCAAAAAATGTATTATCATCCCTTTTGGTAAGAGCGATGTTTCTACTAACTACCACATCAATAGCAACACCCTAAGTATGCACTCAGTGGTGAGAGACCTGGGCACACAGGTTGACAGCAATCTTACATTTGATCACCATGTTTCCACAATGGTAAGAAGGACATTCCATATTGCTCATCTCATAAGTTAGGACATTGCCTCCAGGAAAAAAGTTATAACCTCCCTGTACTCTTCCCTCATCAAGCCAATAATTGAGTACAATGCCCCTTTTGGTATGTACCTTTCCAAGCACCTGCAATAATTGGGAAAACCACAAAGGTTCCTTACATGGAAAATTCAAGGTCTTTAGCATCTGTCCTATGTGGATCATCTGAAATCGCTGTCACTTCATTCTGTTTCATACAGACTACTAAGAGGCATTCTCTGTCTTGCATATAAGGCAATATCTGACTCTGCTTTACTGGAAATGCTGTATATCCACAAGTCAAATGGTACACATGTTACTCACTCTAAAGACATTAACCTGGTATGTGACATTAATGGAACCTGCTGGAGGGACAGATTTCTCTCCCAAAGGTTAGCACACCTTTGGGCAGACTCCCACTTCATGTCAAACAGAGCACCTCATTCTCCCTCTTCAAATGCAATCTGGACGATTGGATGGGTAACCAAAAATTCACACCGGGAGTTCCACCTGTGTCCCTCTTGGACACAGGCATTAAGTACTGATCTTGGAAATAAGTGTAGAACTTGGCTTGGCTTATAATGGCCCTAGAGCCATTAGCCTAATAACTTCCTATGATCCTATGATCCTATAGAATGTGCAATATATCTCCTAAGCTATGGTTGTCCAGCTTTATTCTGTTCCAGCTTTCTCTTGAAAGCATTTCTCCACGTATGTAGGTCTATCTTGTCCATTTCCCTTCCCCCTTTTAGCTTTGTCCTATAGGTTTCACATATACATGGCATAAGTATATCTGTATGTTCACCTTCTGTAATGTATCATCATTGTTCTGTATGTATACTTATACAATATGATCTTGTACCTCCATGCTGGACATCATTCAAGGCATATGAACAAAAGGTGGTGGCAATTGAGTAGATTCCATCAGTGTTTATGATGTATGTTTGTATTGTGCATTACCCACACATTTGTATGTTTCCTGCCTATGCACAGGCTTGAATTCCTTTACTTCTATTATTCACATATGTATCACCATTTATTTCATATTCCATGCCATTGGTGTGGGTATGTGTGATAAGCCTCTTTGTCTTTGACTTATGTACTGTTATTACATATCGTAGATCTGTGTCGTATACCCATCTCTGTTGCCTCTGGCCTGGAATGTCTTCTTTGACATATGGGTTCCATTTCTCTAGTGCTGGTGATGTGTTCTTCATTGATTTATTACACAGCCACAGTACTCTTTGCTGCAGTACAGCTGTTTAATACTATACATCTGCTTACCTATTACATACAGGGCTGGAGGTTCTAGTCTGCCCTCCACTTGCTGTTCCTATATTTCCTTGCCTGGATTTGATCATCTTGCTATTGCTTAGCTTATACTTGCACTGCTGACAATCTAGTGGGTGTCAGTGTTTGATGTCCTTGTGTAATTCAATGACAGCACTCCCCATTTTAATGCTCTCTGACATACACCTACCATCAGTCATACTCTTTTTGGTATGACTGTCAAACATTTTCAGCATCTCAGCACTTCTGTGTGCATTGGTACATACGTATTTTTGAGATGTACAAAGGCTGGTATGCATCCCTACCCTGTTTGTCATTTTCTTATTCACCTGTGTTGTACAGTCCATATGTGTGTTGTCTATGTAACTTACCAATCCTTTATGTGCATTACCAACCTTTATCTATCATGTCTTGTGATATCTGGTATGTGCCTGTACCTGTGCTTTTTCCTGCCTCCTCTTTCTCTGTCTTTCCATTCATTCTATTCTACAAGAGCAACAAAAAAGTGACCTATCTTCACCCCAAATAATTACCCCTACCCCTCTGTCTCTTCCTGACCTTCCTATTCTATCATCCCTCTTGTGTGCCCCTCTTCTTCACCTTAACCCCATATCTGCTATTTACTATCACCCTATTTCCTTGGCTGTGTGCATTACTTATGTCTCTCACACTTGTCCAGCATCCAATGTTAGCTACTGTTAGCCATGGTGTTGTGGCCAGAATTGCCCTCTACCCTACTTAATTAATTTTTTGTTATAAATTTTGCAGATTAAGTCAGATTCCACAATTTATGATAGATGTATTTATATATGTTCATCTATGTAGTAAGACAATATCCTTAATCGTTTGTGGATATGTGTCTTTTTCTGGCATTACTACTGATGCATATTTACCCTCAGCCAGTAATTTGCAGGTATTACTGACACATTTCATTGAGCTTGTATACATTCTATTGGCATGCATTGGTAATGTACATATATTACTTTATGGATAAGTTTTCCTTCAGTACAATTTTTCCATGGCTGATTGTGGTTGTACTGATGTTGCAGGTTATTTGTTGTGTTTTCTTTGCACTGGATTTTTCTCTGTAGTCTGGGGCATATTTGCATATGACTTAGGTTGCTGCAAATCTTGTGTGGAACGCTGCTTAATCTGCCAAATTCTGTGAAGTTTATGGAATCCAGTGGCAAGAGTATCATTGTTGATCTACGCTATCATTTCATGGTCTCAGATAAGCTATACATTTCTAGCTGGTCTCCCATTTTATATGTCGCTCTCATTATCCCACTTAAAATTGTTCATGAACAAGATGAGTTAATATAAGTCAGTCCAAAAGGGGTAACACACTTTGAATGGCAAAATGACCAAACTGATGTGTTTTGACACAGCCTAAAGACTCAAAAATCTACCCCCTTACCCAGCCCCATGGCACATAAGGGTAAAGCCCTGAATGTACCCCAAATGACTCATGTCCTACTAGTGGAATATGCACCAGAAGGACCAAGTGAGGGAGGA
Organism: Protopterus annectens; assembly: GCF_019279795.1. Lineage (NCBI taxonomy): Eukaryota > Metazoa > Chordata > Ceratodontiformes > Protopteridae > Protopterus > Protopterus annectens. Next base: position 1,323,985,338 of record NC_056729.1, read on the forward strand.
TGAGAGTAAACAGTTAATGTAGCTCACCCATCTTGTGGTGAGGAGACAGCTTGGCTTACTACAATTGCAGCATGAACAGCCTGTTGAGTGACATGCTACAAGTGTGTACCACTTGGTCAGGATGTTGCACATATGGAAAAACATAAGCACTTCCAGTAGACACCTATAGTGAAGATCACAAGTATGCTGTGGTGATGTGCTAGGGCATAATGAAAAAAAAAAACACCCAGTGGCAGCAGAATGATGCTGCAGCAGTCCTCAGTTCTCTTCATTGAACATGGATGAGAGAGTCAGTGGGAGGCTGTGGTGGGTCTGGTAGAACCAATGAATAAAGAAAAGAGCTGGCGGCAGTTGAACCTTAGCTATGGGGAGCCAATAAAAAATACCCCCTCTTGCAACCCTCTCATAATAACCAAGCCACTGTGTCTAATATTCTAAATACTAGATATCAAATTTGACTCAAACCTTTCTAGTTCCTTGAATATTAATGCTACCCTATTCAATATTCATAAAATCTCCCACTTCCTCACCCAACATGTAGAGCTGCTATTGGGAAAAAAAACATTCTTCACCCCCAGGAACACAGTCTATCCTTACTAGTCAATACCTACCTCAAATTAATATTTAAATTAACAATGTATGTTCTCTTACAGAATTTGACATTTTATCCTACTTTCAACTCACACAGAGCATAACTGTATTGCCCTCCAGTGACACAACTGGCTACCTGTGAATAAGTGTGTTGATCTGTACTGCTGGACTGCACATTTGACTGTTTTACAACTACATACTGCAGTTTAGATTCCTGAGTACACAGTGTAGATTTTAGGTCTGCACCTGTTAGGCCTTATACATTTCTCAGTGCATTCACAGCTACATATGGCTGAAATTGAAAGGTTAACACATGACAATGCTGGCAGACAAACAAGTAAAACACATTTTGATGGAAATATGTACTGTTGATTTTTTCCAGTTATTCGACATGCCCATTCTAAAGTATGCAGACAAGCAGTGCTAAATCAGTTCACCTCATTTAATGCATTCTGCAGGACATACACATTTCTATTTATCAGGTATAAGTGAGATGACCAGTGTTTGTGATCACCTTTATTAGTTTTGACACACATATCTGTGTATGACTCAGAACTCCACAATTACTATTCCTGCATGATCTGCACAGGGGAATGCTTTTCATTTAATGGTTACAGTAGCCCTGACATGGCACTTTCTTGGCAGGTTAACTCAGACACACTCATACGTATCCTAATATTCCTCTCCTGCATATTGTACCTTGTTTGCTACTGATATCTGTATTACACAGCAGCTGGGAATTCTCCTTTGTAACACTGGTAGCCTCACACAGGCATTTATTCCTGACTTTTACAGCACAATTATATATACAGGCGGAACTACCATTACTATAATTTTGGTTTCTTACTGCTAATAGTAGGGTGTATTCTGTACTCACCATACTGCCGATGCAGCGGGGCCAGTCACTGGGCATTAGCCTGCACATTCTGGGAACTCTCTACAGCAGTATGGGGAGACATCACACGTTAATAACACCTGCACAATCACAAGTTCAAATTTTTCCGTACATAGTTAGAGATACATAAGACTGCATACTTACAGACAGGTGGGACATCCTGTGCTCGGGATTCTTGGATCCACTGGTGCAAAAGTGAACCTCTCCTCTGAAGAGCTGAAAGCAGGTAAGCAATGCTTACACTAGCAAAACATTGCTTAAATGTATTTTTCATTGAATTTATAACTTATTTTTGCATTTATATTTTACATATTCCCACCCCTACTGTTCTATACATGAGCCATATGATTGGCATCTATCATTCACATTCCTTAAAAGTTTATTAAATAATTTAACAGAGGGGATTCGAACCAAGCATGTTCTACATGCTATACCATGGCAGTACCACTATGCTACAGCAGATTGATGATGGTTTCTATCACAGTAGCACTTGTCTATCATTTTCAGGATTTCAGCAAGGCTAAGCTTAGCGGCACACCACACAAACAAGCTGCACGGCGCTTAAACTTTGGATTTATTTCATGAAAAAAATATTACATTTTTTTTATTTTTATTCCTTTCCTCTTGACCTACTGCTTCATGCATGTAGGGCAAGAGTGCATACATTTGAGGTGGTGCACTTGAAGGCTGATGCCTTCTAGGTGTTTGTGGTATTTTTTTTTTCAGTGTCCGTGGATACTGAAATGTTAGCTATTTACATGTCAGTGTCTGTGGACACTCGTTTACTATATAATATTAGAGCCAAATTCTAGTATTATATAGTTTCACACTCTTCCATGTCAGAAAGTACCGTACGGCACTTTCAGAGTGAAGGGGGCGTGTTTTAGGTGCTGGCATTGCTGACACACGCCCCCTGCACTCGTTCGTGTTTTGTGTCCATTTAGTTTAGATACCAGCATGCCTTCATGCATATGCAAGGTATATCCTAAATGGACACAAACCACTCCGTGCAAAAATAGCCTTATTCTTGTATGGAGCTCTGTGAATCCAGGGGAGTGACTTTGATAATGAAGTAATTTACATCATAGAATTATTTTTAAACAGAGGTTATCCACGTGAAGTGTTAGTAAAAATAACTTTAGAAATCAAGAATAGAAGAGAAGCTGATTTTCCTCCTATATTATTCATAGGGTTAGTTATTAAAAACTATATCCCTCCCACCAATACTGTTATGTCATTACCCAGATGTGTTATAGACATGACAGTAGATAGTTTTATTATTTATTTAACATTTGTTAACTGGGAAAGTCCGACTTGGAATGAAGCCAATTTTCAGCAGAGGCCCAGGGAGAAATGCTCCAGATGCATGTCTTTGTAACATGGGAGGAAACCAGAGCACCCAGAGGAAACCCGCACGAACACAGGGAGGGCATGCAGACTCCACACAGAAGGCACCCCAGCCGAGAATCAAACTGGAAAACCTCTTGCTGTGAAGCGACAACCCTACCACTGCACCACTATGCCATCCAAGTGATGTCTAAGAAAGTGATGTCAGTCATTAAAGAATTAGAAAGTAATTTCAGGCAACAGTGATTTATATGATACTTTAGGAAAAGCACCATGTTTTATATACTGCGGTGGTGGTGTTGCGGTAGCGTTGTCACCTCACAGTTAGACGTTGCCCATTCGATTAGAGCATCTTCTGTGTGGCGATATGCGTGAACGGGCGTTCCTTCATTGAAGGTTGTGCATTAGGCCCAGCACGTAAAACTCTACTGCCAATCATTAGCGGACCAGAGTTCTGCTGTGGCGACCCCTAACTGGGAAAAGCCGAAAGACACAACAACAACCATGTTTTATATACAAGAGGGGAAATAATAACATTAAAAGTTTGTTGGAAAGACAGGATACTAAGTTACCTCTTCTTGTGACTGACAGACCTAAAGGCATGTACAAATGTTTCATTTGCAAGATGTGTAGATATATACATACCATATATAAGTTTAAATCATTTAACAAATACTATAAGTATACCAGGTAGATTCAGTTGTAATACTGTCAACATTATATATATATATATTGCATTATGTTCTGAATGTCCAGCCTATTATATAGGCATGACGACCAGGAATTTAAATACATGTATAAAGGAACATTATTATGCTATTAGGACTAAAGATACATATAATGCTTTATACAGACACTCATTGGATTGTATTTCATATAAAAAATTTACTTTTTCTATTTTACAACATATAGATAAAGATTTAAGGGGAGGAAACTTAATAAAAACAGAGTTGAAAGAAGAGAAACATTATGGCAATTAAAACTGGGGGCAGATTATCCCCTTGGCTTAAATGAGATGGTCAATATTACATTTTTTTATTAGAAAGAAAACTAGTTATCTAATTTTTATATTTAAGCTTTCAAGTATGGTTTTAAAACTAAACAGCTTTTTTAATGAGTTAATTGATTAATTTTTCATTAAGGTATGGTTTTGGTATATATATATATATATATATATATATATATATATATATATATATATATATTTTTTTTTTTTTTTTTAGAAACTGATTTGTATTTCTGAAGAAGTCTGTCTGATGAAAGCATTGAATAAAAGTGGTTACGCTAAAGTTTGGTGGTCCTCTGTTGCCTTCAGTGTATTTTTGTTATTTAGTTTTTTACACAGTCATACCTGGAATTATTCTGTTTTTCTGTGAGGGAGATACCTTGAGACAGAGAGAGAGAGACCAAAGTAACAGACAAGGGGCTGGATTCATGAATGGCTGAATTCTGTGCAGGAACACTATAGCCACTCCTGCATGCAATATGTGATCCAGGATAGGGCCATTTTTGCATGCACAAGTGGCCCTATACTGTCCCTGCATGGAATTCTGTTCAGTATGCAAATCACCTCATTTGCTGGTGAAAACCATGCAAATTAGTTTGTTTTGCAATCCAGCAAGCTGAACGGATTCCGTATAGGAACAGTGTCAGTGCAAAAATGTATTTGGCTAGTAGCCAAATACATTTTTGCATCTGACAAAACGGAGGCATGACAGCTCATGAAAAGCATGTATTATGTTGAACAGACAAGCCAATGGCCAAATATAAGGCCAGTGGCATTAAAAGCAGCTGAAATTTTTAAAAATAAAACTTTTATTTTTTTTGGCCGATCTCGGATGTTTAAGCTAAAGGTAGTGGCACGCAAACACAGGGGTGCCAAAAACAAAATAAAATGGGGAAAAACTGCTTTTTAACAGAAATCTACATTTTTCCATTATAGTCAATGGCAGGCAGAATTTAAACAAGACAAGGGTGCACTGGTTGCCAAGTCGAAAGGGTGTGCTTGAGAATTGTAACTATGGACCTGCACAGTGGGGTATGCAAATGAAGGGAACTATACTGAATCACAGATTTCTACCTACTGGCAGCCTGCACCTAACCATACAGGTGCAGGAATAGGAAACCATGTAGGCAGGACAAGAGGATAACTTCAGTAGTGGGTGTGTCATGCTTGGTGTAAACTATTGGAGCCCTGCGGCCCATATTTGCTCTTAGATAAGCAGAGATAAGGAAGGGGTGTGTCTCACATTGTTGAGCATGGTTTCCCCTGCTTAAACATGTGTGCACACCACACACCTGGTTTTAAACAAAAAAAGCAGGAACTAGCAGCTCTTTTTACATCTGAGCACTGGGTATATGCGGCGCGCCTCGGTGCTTAAACGGGAAGGCAATGGGAAGGGAAAACAGTATTATGAAGGCAATCAAGGCGAACTAGCACAGCTGGCAGGTGAAATGTATTAGAATCAGCCAATTACACAGGCAGCAGCCCAGCACACTACTATAAACTATGCAAACACTTTTCAGTCTGTTTTTTCTCACAAACTCTACACCACTGGTGTACACAGATGGGGAAATTTTACCTGAAAAAAAATGTTAGGGGCTGCTGTCGCTCTCATACATCAATATGTGCAAGAGGCTGAGGGTGTTGAGGATGTGAATTATGATGACCATCCCACAGTGAGGAGGAGAAGAATGTACAGACCCTGGGTAACCTACCAGGACCTACATGAGCTGGAGATAGTGGAGCACTATAGGGTGGACAGGGACATTCTACAGCAAATTGTTGAGCTGTGCTGGCCCCGCCTCACACACAGAACCAATAGAGTGGAACCTATCCCAGTGGATACCAAAGTATGTGTAGGCTTAAGAATGCTAGCCACAGGTACCTTTCAAAGGGCAACTGGGGATATCATGGGGATCTCACAGGAATCAGCATCCAGGGTACTTCACCAGTTTCTGGATGCCATGTCAGCACATGCCAGTAAGCACATATATTTCCTCAACACCCGTGAGGCATTGACCAGCAATATGCATCTCTTCCACCAAATAGCAGAATACCCTTAGGTAGTGGGTGCTATAGACTGAACGCATATACACATCAAAGCAGCACCCAGTGAGCAGTTTAGGGTCTACATAAACCGCAAGGGCTTCCCCTCCATCAACTGCCAGGTCATGTGCATTGCCCAGGGTATTATCTTGAATCTGTGTGCTGGCAGCCCTGGAATCTATCACCACTCCCACATCTGGCATATGACACAGCTGTACCAGTCATTTGCCAGTGGGGACATCCCATATGGCCACCTAGTGGGGGATGCTGGCTAAGCACTGTAGCCATGGCTGATGACACCCCTCAGAAATGCACACACACCTGAACAAGAACTCCATAATGAGGCGCATGCACAAACAAAAATCATAATAGAGTGAGTGTTTGGGATGCTCAAGTCATGGTTCCGCCGCCTGGACATATCTGGTGGAGCCTTGCAGTACTCTCCAGCTACATGTACACAGATGTTCATAGTATGTGCTATGCTACACAATATGATCTTGTGGAAACAGCTGCAGCAGGAACAACATGGGGCAAGGCCACACAGCCCCCCACCATTGCCAAGGCAATCACAGGCACAGAGAGACATGGAGGAGGAACTACCTGAGCCTGCCCATGTAGGCAGAAGGAGGCATGCCCAGTATGCCCAAGCCTTGGCAAAGAGGCAATGCATAGCACATACCCTGACATGATAGGGACCCAGGGAATGACACCACTCTCTGACTCACACATACAGTAAAAGGGATGCCAAACATGACACTACCTGTGCTTTACCATGTATAGGGAGTGTACTATGTGCATCTGACATAGTCAGCCCTCCAGCACCGTCCTCAATACTGGCCCAACTCCAAGGTAAGTCACTCTTCCTATCAATTACTGAATGGAGTAGTATGTTCCGATAGTTGTATCTATGATATGGATGTGAGCATGCAAGGGAATCGGGTGGCTGAATGGGATGGCAGCAAATAGTGGACACCTATATGGGCAGCATGAAATCCATAACAAATACTGGTGTCAGCCTACTAGGCAGTACTAGACAAGGTGACAAATCCCACTGCAGTATATGTGGTGACCAAACATGTGTCTATAGGACACAAACATGCATGTCTGTGAGGCTCACATACCCACCACCAGCCTCAGCCAGCATGATAGGTGTAGATGACCCTAAAGAAAGGCTGGGCTAAGGCCTCCAATTAATGGCAATGGTGAACAGCCCCCCCTCCAGACCTACACAGACAGACTGCAACAGGTCTGGCAGTTGTATGTTTGTTCTGAAGGGTAAGAAGTCTGAAACTGAAATGTAGGTCAATAAAATCTAAGAGCTGTACTCTACTGATATGCCTCCAGTCTGCATGATTGGTCAGAATACAAATGAAATAGAAGCCAACAGAGTACCTGAAATACCAGTACAGTCATAGCAAATTTTTAAAGTTATCAGGTGTTACCCCCCCCACAATCCTATGTAGAAAGTGAATAACGTAAGTGTGAGGAGTAATATCAATAGAGCACAGATTACCTAAGCTGGTCCAATCTACCAGATATATTGTTGCGTATGTACAATATGCAGGGGTCTGTGTGTCAGGTTGCTGTGTGCTCAATATTGTCTGGAAGTGGTCAGCATGTAGGCATGGAGCGCTGTGTCTTGGTGGCCTATGGACAGTACAGTGGTTGACAGGGCCATGTTCTGACAACTGCAGTGCCATCCACAATGCTTCTCAGTAATACAAATGTCAGCAATCATCCATACTCACTGTCCAGATGTCAATATCTGTCACCATCTGAAAGATGCCATGAATGTGAGCCCATACATACACACAATACACAGGTGGAAGTACCCTAGACAGAGTGCATAAAATGTAACTGTCAGCTGCACACATCTTTGGAATTGTACAGACAGGTTAGCAGCACATTAGTTGTCTGTGTAGTATTGAATACTGATATAGTCTGGTCAATCACTGGCAGACCACAAAAGGCACAGTTATGAAACTGCCTATGTCCCTGCACAAGGCAGCATAAGGGGAATGTGTATGTGTATATCTGTGAATCAGCTGCAATTAACTTCCATATCACACAAGCATGCATCTCACCCCACCATCAACCACAGGTTTATCACAGGTCATACACTGTGAATTAGTATAGTATGACTCCACGTCTGTATGGGAATACCCACAGAATGCAGCATGCTGAAGAGGTGTCCTATGCAGGTGTGTCCCTAGCTGTAAGCAGCACCCTGCCTGCATCCAGACCAATGGATCAATATGTACAGGAACTATTGCCATTAACACCTCGCACACTTACCCTGTCAACCCAGGGGAATCCACTGGCTCGCAGCCTGGGAATTTAGAAGTAACAAAATGCACTGGCCTGCTACAGATGTCCTTCATCACTACCAATTGGCCTACAGTCCTCTGTCAAAGGCCTGTGCCTCACCCGTAGTGCCAATGTATGGTATCTCATGGGGTCCCAACTAACAACCTAACACAGTCAACAGATCACATATGCAAGGCCATGTTGACAAATCCCAGTAGCATGCCCCCATGTCCTACTGCATGTACTGTGGACCAATTCATAAATACTGCTGGGATGAAGGGCCAGCTATAGGGATACTTCTCAGATATCGCTCACATAATGTTAGGAAGAGGATAATTTTTATTTTATTTTATTTTTTTAACTTAGTCTGGCTGGATCTGGACATTGTCCATTTCAGCAGAAGGAGGAGAAAGAAAAAAAGCTCCATTAACAGACTAGTAAATTACAATAAAAAGAACAACAATCAAAATCACAATCAACACAGAACCAATCATACAAAAAATGTAAAATAAAATAATAGAGTGGGGGTGTAGAAGCATGGACATCATGGAGTGTGTGAAGTCCGAAACCCTGATGTGTGCCCATATGACCCCTGCCTGCAAACCCAGTAATGGGTGGCTACAAACCTGCTCATAAACCACAATGTGAAGGGGAACTGACCCGATATATGAGCCCTGTCTCTGTGTAACCTGGGTGAATCTGTACAGCTGAGAGGTAAAGGCACAGCAGGACATGGCCATTCTGTTAAGTCAATATATTTACGAGAAGGGGATCCTCAGCTGGCATAGTACCAAGGTGCCGGACCATTTACACAGACCCGTCAGCAAGTGTCTGTAGCTACCCCTCCAGAATGGCAATAGTGTGCAAGAATGTGCAGGCTGGGGACCACAATACTGGACTCAGCTTTATTCATCTTGTATTTCCCAGTAAATAACTGTGAGCAAATAATTATAACTGTCAGTAGCTGATGACATAATACATCACAGTGTAAAACCAGTACATATGTCTGAATATCTCTGCTAACATCAACCATGTAACGCAAGCAGCACAGACAACAATAGTTACAGTATCCCTCTATCTGTCACCCATTGTGACTCCATATTGTCAACCTATTTACAGATATCCTGCAGAAACAGGTTGCTAGCTGCAGGTGTAGAACACCAAACCCCTGGACAGGAGTACAACCCTAACTGGAATGGATTCACACACTCAATACAGAAGGTCATACTGGGCATGCTCCCACAGCCCATGTCTGACAACAAGGTGGACTATACGCATCTGTCATCTGCAGATTTCTGTGCACACAGACACATCAGATTATACACCATTTATGCTTCACATACACACATTAGATAAGAATACTCACACATATTCAAGGCCAACACACAATAATATGCTAAACATACACACACACACACACACACACACACACACACACACACACACACACACACACACACAAACACACACACACACACACACACACACACACACACACACACACACACACACACACACACACACACAGATGTGGGGAATAGAGAGACAGACAGTGACAGAGAGAATTCCTTTATGAGGCCTGTACCACCCACTACACATCCAATTGTCCAATATCACATGATGTGCTGATGTCAATCACTGTAGACATTCCTTTTGGTTGCCCTCAGCCCTATAGTGTCTGTAGTGCTTGTGATAATGGTGTAACATGATAGTACAAATCAGTATTCATGTAGCATCTGTATACTCAGTCCTGTCAAATGTAAAGTTGTGTGTGACTGAGTGTGTGTGTGTGTGTGTGTGTGTGTGTGTGTGTGTGTGTGTGTGTGTGTGTGTGTGTGTGTGTGTGTGTGTGTGTGTGTGTGTGTGTGTGTGTGTGTGTGTGTGTGTGTTTTTTCTGAGGAATGATTTATGGCCCATTCACACACACTACACTTCCTTCCCATTGCCCATGTTAGAACTCCTGCTGATGTCAGTCACCTTGAAATAAACCATCAGCCAAATCTCAGTTGTCTAAGCTCTGTGGTGTTCATGATAACTCTATAATGAAGTAGTGTAACAAACTAGTTAGGTAGGAGTTCTAATCCCAGACATGGCAACTGTGATATTGTGTGTGTGTGTGGGGGGGGGAGATAAATGAGTTTAAGGCCATTCACACTCACTACACCTGCCACTTTAGCATGCCTGATGATGTCAGTCACCTTGAAATAACCCTTTAGCCAAGTCTCAACCCTGTAAGCTCTGTGGTGCTTGTGAAAACTGCATAATACTGTAGTGTAGCAAACTAGTTAGGTAGGAGTTCTAATTCTGGTTCTAGCAATTGTGAAAATGTGTGTGAGAGTGTGTGTATCTTTGTCGATACCTGATTTTGTGATCATTCACACTTACTACACTTCTCTAACCCTTCCTTTAAAACTGCAGCTGAAGTCATTTACCTTCAAAGATACCTTTGAACAGATATCTAACATATAAGCTCCATGCTGCTTGTGATAACTGTGTAATACCATAGGAGAGAAAACTAGTTAGGTAGGAGTTCTAATCCTGATCATGGCTACTGTGATAATGTGTGTGTTTGAGTGTGTGTGTGTCTTTGCTGACACCTGAGTTTGTGCTCATTAACACTTACTACACTTCCTTACCCTTCCTTTAGCACTGCAGTTGATGCCACTCACCTTCAAAGATACCTTTGAACAGCTTTCCACCATATAATCTCTGTGGCACTTGTAATAACTGCATAATACCATAATGTAGCAAACTAGTTAGATAGGAGTTCTAATCCTGGTCCTGGCAACTGTGATAATGTGTGTTTTTGTGTGTACGAGTGTGTGTGTCTTTGTTCGCACCTGAATTTATGGTCATTCACACTTACTACACTTCTCTTACCCTTCCTTTCGCACTGCAGCTGATGTCACTCACCTTCAAAGATACCTTTGGAGAGCTCTCTAATATATAAGCTCTGTGGTGCTTGCAATCACTGCATAATACCATAGTGTAGCAAACTAGTTAGATAGGAGTTCTAATCCTGGTCCGGGCAACTGTGATAATGTGTGTGTTTGTGTATGAGAGTGTGTGTGTCTTTGTTGACACCTGACCTGGTGGACATTCACACTTCCCTTACCCTTCATTTAGCACTGCAGCTGAAGTCACTTACCTTCAAAGACACCTTTGGACAGCTATCTCATATATAAGCTCCATGGTGCTTGTGATAACTTCATTCACACAGTTCTAATCCTGATGATGTGGTAATGCCTGTGTCTTTGTTGACAACTGATTTTCATTTAGCACTGCAGCTGAAGTCACTTACCTTCAAAGATACCTTTGGACAGCCATCTAACATATAAGCTCCATGGTGCTTGTGATAACTGCATGATGCCATAGTGTAGCAAACTAGTTAAGAAGGAGTTCTAATTCTGTAATAATGTGTTTGTGTGTGAGAGTGTGTGTGTGTGTCTTTATTGACACCTGAGTTTGTGGTCATTCACACTTACTACACTTCCCTTACCCTTCCTTTAGCACTGCAGCTGATGTCACTCACCTTCAAAGATACCTTTGGACAACTATCCACCATATAAACTCTTTGGCAGTTATAATAACTGTGTAATACCGTAGTGTAGCAAACTAGTAAGATAGGAGTTCTAATCCTGGTCCTGGCAACTGTGATAATGTGTGAGAATGTGTGTGTCTTTGTTGATAACTAATTTTGTGGTCATTCATACTTACTACACTTTCCTTACCCTTCCTTTAGCACTGCAGCTGACTGAAGTCACCTACCTTCAAAGATACCTTTGGAGAGCTTCTCAACATATAAGCTCTGTGGCACTTGCTATAACTGGTTAGTGCCATAGTGTAGCAAACTAGTTAGGTAGGAGTTCTAATCCTGGCAACTCTGATAATGTGTGTTTTAACACCTGGTTTTGTGGCCATTCACACTTACTACATTTCCCTTACCCCTCCTTTAGCACTGCAGCTGATGTTACTCATCTTCAAAGATACCTTTGGACAGCTCTCCAACATATAAGCTCCGTGATGCTTGTGATAACTGCATAACACTGTAGTACCAATACATAGCTAGGTAGGGGGTTCAAACTCAGTGTGTGTGTGTGTGTGTGTGTGTGTGTGTGTGTGTGTGTGTGTGTGTGTGTGTGTGTGTGTGTGTGTGTGTGTGTGTGTGTGTCATCAGTATTCTGTGTAATTGCTGGTGTGATTGTGTAAAAACAGGATCCATTGCAGGGTGGGTTTTGCTACATTTTCAAATTGAGGACCCATATATCCCAATGTCACATTAATAGCCCAACAGTTGTTAAACACTGTAGAGGTTTCTGTAGACAATCCACAGCTATAAATTTATATATAGGCAAACATTATAATACCCAGAGACCTCTCTCCACCCACAAATCATACACAAACATGCTTGGTTATTTTTCTCTTTCTTTCTTTCTTTCTTTCTTTCTTTCTTTCTTTCTTTCTTTCTTTCTTTCTTTCTTTCTTTCTTTCTTTCTTTCCCTCTGTCTCTCTCTCTCTCTCTCTCTCTCTCTCTCTCTCCCCCTCTCTGGTAGATGTGGAAAAATACATCTGTTTTACATTTACAGTAGCTTGCCTTTGGTAGGTAATGCTCATGATCAGCTGATGGCCTGTGCATGAATTGGAGTCCTCCACTTGCTAATTGCATGTAGAACAGCTGTGGTATCATTCCTATAGCTAATTGCATGGAAACCCACTCCTATAATAAGCACTGGCCCTTCTCCTTCGCTGTGAGCAGGACTTCATGTGGGTGTGTGCAAACAGCATCACAGAGGGTAGTTGGAAATACCCTCTGTCAACAAACACTGTGGAGACAGGCCAACAAACTGGAGAGAGGGTTTCCAGGCATGGAGACAGAATGTAAGTATTGCTGTTCTACATTTGGAGTAAAGTTGTTTTAACAGGGTTTGTGTGGATATGGCTGTTCTGCATGATTTAAAGTATGTCATGACAGTGTTATCTGGTTGAGAAAACTCTAACCTGTAGGGCTATCTGCAGACTGGCCAGAGTTTGGAGTCTTAGATTTGGTGTGTTACTACACATTTTCTGTCTTTATAAATGCAGTAGCATACTCTGATGATTGTAGTCAGTAAATGGTAACATCCATATGTGTTACTGACTTCATATCCCCCAGAAGAGATATGTCATAACAAACCCTGTTACACCAGCAATGTTCTCAGTTTATAACTACAATATGTCAATATTGGCCCTGTGTTTGTGCCTCTGTCCCCTACGTCTGTCACCATTTGTTCATATGCCGTGCAATAAGAGGTGAATATGTATAGTATACCATTATTTACTGACATAATTCCTGATATCAAGCCAGTGATATATCAGACTGCCAGACATGTAATGTATAGGTGGCCTAATAGTTGAAGACAAAACCTGGACATTCTGTTATAGTCTGTACAGTATTGAGGTCTGTGTAATTATGGTGATTGTTGACAGAGTGTCTGTATTATGTAACAGTGTATTGTGATGATGCTATCTGGCCTGTGTACAGACAGGGGTAGATGTCATTGTTCTTGGCCCTGTTCTATCTGACGTTGCATGCTGCTTCAGTTTCTGATACCCTATCAGCCTATATATTTGTGGGGCCAGACTGAGGCATGTCCCATACCACAGTCAGGCATCAGACTACACTGTGAATTCAGCCAGTATATGTAGGGTTAGTGTGTGAGTGGCAAAATGATGATGACTTTTGTTCACACAGTCCATATACTGTACTATGCCTTAGGCTTACCACTATGTGACTGTGGCTATGTTGAGATTGGTTTTGGGTATGTAATTTCTCAGTGGTGTCTGTTACTCCATGCTGTTACACACTTGTAGCGCCTGTTATATTTGCAATTACATGTGTATTCCCTCATAGGTAAATTGGGTGAGTGTTCTGGCAGTCTGCCTGTAGTGTAGACAGTGCTTGGTGGCATGCCTAGCAGCTCAGTGTATTTACCCTAGGGTGATGTTGTGTCCAGATATTTGATAGATGTACTGTTGCCTGGCCACCACATGGGTTGTGTATTTCTGACAAAGCAGTAGGCTGCTGTGAAGATGTATGTCACTTACTAGTGGGAAGTATGTGGCTTGGAACCTCTGCTCCTCCAGTTAATATGTGTTTGGACAGACAGGAGGGTGTGACTGCATCAACTGTGTGAGCTTATCTAGTCAAGTATTTGTAATATATCCCCATTTTCATGGCTTTAAAAATCTCCTTTGTGAGGCTTGTTCCACATTTTTTCCACTAAGGAGTTCTGTGTATACCTCATGACTGAAGAGATTGTTTCAGACAGTCCATGTTTATTGCTCATATTTCTTCTGTATTCCACTGGATCATTACTGTGATTTGTGTGGTACTTGACTATGATGATTTTATGATGTCTGTCAGGAACTGATGGTGTACATGTCAGTTTAAGAAGAGCCTTCCTTCACAATATGTATGTTGACACAACCCCTGTCACTGTAGCAGGAATCTACAGTTATAACTGCAATACATAGATAATGTTCCCTTGCACTAAGAGGTTGAGAGTTATGGCGCTGAGGTATGACTCCACTACATGTCATGGGCATATGTTATCTCTCTCTCTCTTTCTATATATATATATATATATATATATATATATATATATATATATATATATATATATATGTGTGTGTGTGTGTATATATATATATATATATATATATATATATATATATATATGTATATATATATTTAGCTCCCCTTCAGAAGGTCGAATGGCTGAAATCTCGAAATGCATATGGCCAAAGCCATATGCTCAAATTTCAGAAGCTCGACCTTCTGAAAGGGAAATAAAAAAGAAACAGCAAAACACAGAACAATATTTCTGCAGGGGTCAAGCCCCCCTGCACCCCCCACACACCCGCTACTTATTTATTCCAACTCTGAGATTGCACTACAGCGCAGAAAGGGAAATCTCCCTTTCTGCGCTGTATGCCAATCCCCATTCAGATGGTCAAGCTTCTGAAAATTTGAGCATATAGTCTCGACCATATGCATTTTGAGATTTCAGCTGTTCGACCTTCTGAAAGGGAACCATATATATATATATATATATATATATATATAAAGAGAGAGAGAGATATATAAAGTACCTCACCAAGAGGATCAAGGGTCTCCAACATATGTCATATGCTGCCATACTAAAGAAACTCCAACTCTATTCAGTAGCATACTGCCTACTCTGAGGTGATCTATGCCTGATG
This sequence comes from Protopterus annectens, assembly GCF_019279795.1. NCBI lineage: Eukaryota > Metazoa > Chordata > Ceratodontiformes > Protopteridae > Protopterus > Protopterus annectens. Next base: position 1,324,000,769 of record NC_056729.1, read on the forward strand.
TACAAGGCCATGTCCAATCAGGAATTGATGGACATGCTCCATCTCAAAAAATCCAAATCTATTAGAACCACGAGAGCTAAAGATCTAAACCTCAGCACAAATACGAATAGGACATGCTGGAGGGACAGATTCATAACTCAAGAGGATTCCCACACTCTGGAACAGGATCCCAGTTCATGTTACGCAGAGCCCCTCACTGACTCTCTTCAAGAGAAATCTTGACGAGTGGATGGGAGATCTAACTGATAATACACTACTGCTCAATCTATTCAACTACAGGGTATGCCATAGAGACACACAAAGGTATTGCCTAATAGTATTGCATTACTCAAATAAAACAATAAACCATATAAAATAATAAAAAAATATAATAATTATAAATATAAACTAACTCAAACTGCATCACATATTATATATTTCAAACTAAACATCAATAAATACACCATAATTTAATATAATTGTTAAAAATGTATCTAAGATATTGAGAATAACTTAAATAAGTTTAAGCGCCTACAGTGTCAGAGGTATCATTTGCATGCCTGCCTGAGTTGTAATGTTGTACCGCGAGGGTTGAGAATTTTAAATATGCCTACATATGGCAATACTTACCCTGAACTGTTGGTGCGTTGGCAGCAAATCAATCACAATGCCAGTAAGGCTTATTTACAGCTCCTTCTTGACTTTTTTCAACCCATAGAATTTGATTTAAGAACTGCCATAGTTAATCAACAAACTCAATTGCGAGATGTGTATGGCGCTGACTCTACTGAGTTATTTTTGCATGAACTCATTGATAAAATACAGCGTTATGAAACTAATTTGTTAAATCATAAAAAGAAAAAATTAAATAGGGATATTGAGGATTTTAAGAAGCACAATGTATTTACTTGGCCCAAAGTGAATGTGACTGCTTCGGTACATACTGCTAACAATAATACTAATTCAGTTGATCAAATGATAAGGAAGTCATATGGAAATGTTAACCAATGGAATGTAATTCAAGAGAGACATCCGGTTTGTCAACAGGAAGTGCATAATGGGTCTGAAGAGACGGTAAGCACAGAGATTCGAGCTAGTAATGGAGACACCATATCTGAGAAACGGTTGAACAACATAGAACTGCTTTCACCACCACCACCTGTTTCAGTTTATTCTACACCAGCTGAATCCACTTCTGAGATTCAGCGAACAGAAGAGAATGATGATGTAATTTGTTACAGCACTGATGTTAGGCGAAAAATTTATACTGATAAAGTTCAGCAACAAAATTTTCCGGCCGTTCCCCTACCCATAAGAACGGGAAGAAAGAGATCATTAGATTACGATGGCCAGAGGGGCCAGAAACGGAAGGAATCTCCAAATTTCCAACAATCACACACACTCAAGAAAATGTGGAATCAGGTAACCTAGTGTGGAACATTTCCAATCACACATTAACTGATGATGAAATCAGACTTATGAATAAAGGTATAAATTTTATACCAACTTGCAACTTGGATGTTAGTGACACTATTCTAGCTATCAGAATGTATACACGCAATGTAGCTTTGAAATTAATGTATAATCAATATTTACCACCTAATAATTGCTCTTTTAAGCGTAAAACTTTATATGTGACACATTTACCACCAAATCTTGAAGTGTTTCTTAAGGCAGTAGAAAATACTCTTTACAATCGATTGGAATCACTAAATGTAAATAATGAGAGGAATTTAACTAGTAGTGAACTATTAGCATTGGATAATCTTAAAGCAGATGGTAGCATAGCGATACGACCTGCCGATAAAGGAGGTCCTATCGTTGTAATGTATATGGAATATTATATCACAACCATGCTAGATATGTTAAAAAGTGAAGCGTATGAGGCTGTACCCATAACTGTGGTAAATAATATTCATAGTAACATCTATAATATGTTGAATGAGTGTAAGACTCTGGGATTATTAACAGATGAACTATTTAGTTTCTTCTATGTCGAACATCCAGTTGTGCCCAACCTATATGGGTTGCCAAAAGTTCATAAAAATCCTGTGCTCCCAATGTTTAGGTCTATCGTGTCATGTGCTGGATGGCTCACTGAGCCCATTTCAATTTATCTTGATTATGAGTTAAAAAATTTACTCCAAAAATACTCTTATGTGTTGAGGGACACTGAACACTTTCTGAAAGACCTATATATTTTTACTATGGACCTGAGTAATGTTGAAGGACTGATATTAGTAACAATGGATATAGAGTCACTTTTCACATGTATACCCAATGATGAAGTGATAAATATGGTTAAGGAACTTTTGTTGGAAGAGAACTCAATGCAGGCAAGAAAAATAGATTTTATTACTTTGCTACTTGAGTCGGTATTAGATAATAATGTATTTCTATTTAATAATCAATGTTACAAACAAAGAAAGGGAGTAGCAATGGGCACTAGTTGCGCCAACACCTATGCTAATTTAGATATGGTAGTATGGGAGAGATGTATTATACTAACAGAGCCCAGAGTGTTTTTTTATAGGCGATTTGTGGATGACCTTTTCTTTGTTTGGAAGGGTACATCAGAAACACTTATGTCATTTTTTGATTATGTGAATACCACAAATTTGTTCTTTAAGTTTACTATTGCATATTCCAGTGATATCATTAACTATCTAGATGTTACAATTTATCAAGAGAGAAATGCTTTAAAAACCAGAGTCTATAGGAAAGCCTGTTATAGAGCTGCCTATTTACACAGAGATAGCATGCATAATCCCATGGTATTTGGTAACATCATAAAGGGACAGGCCATGCAAACATCGAGACTATGCTGTGATGATGCCTTTCTCAGCATGGAACTAAGCAGACTCAAGGCAGGGCTTATATCCAGGGGTTATAATAAACAAGAAATAGATAACACATATAATCAAGTGAGTAAACTAAGGGCAACTAGAGCTAGACCCTATTATTCCTCTGGAGATATAAAATCAATGTCAAATAAGTGATTTGAAGCTCCTGGAAGAAAGGAATCTGTAATACTCCCCTATTGTAACAACATTGATATAATAAAAGATGTGATAGCTGACAATTGGAATATTCTTGTAGTGGATGAGAGAACAAAAGAACTAGTAGGAAATTTCCCTACTTTTACATATAAGAATATGAAAAGTTTGAAACAGCATTTATGCTATCGTGATTTGAATAATTTAGGAACATCAGACAGTACTAAAATATATATGGGTACTAAGAAATGTGGCAATTGTATACAATGTGATTTTATAGATGAGTCACGCTTTTTTAAGCATCCTGATACAGGCCGCCTCTGGGAACTTAGGAACAATAGTACATGCAATACCAGAAATGTAGTATATGTTGCTCATTGCTCTCTATGTTATAGATTCTATGTAGGTAAAATGAATAGATCCTTGAAAGAAAGGATACGAGATCACAGGTACTGCCTAATGAGACACCAAGACTATAGTGCCATAGCAAAACACACACTTCAAATGGGTATGGAGCACACTTTTTACTTCCAAGTATTGCACGTTCAACCACTTAATATTAGATTAGGTGATATAGTAAATGATACTGAGCAGGCAGAAATCAAATGGATTTTGAGGTTAGCAGAACATAGGGGTGGAGGACTTATTGACAGCGTTCCTCTGAAACCAGTAATAAAAGCCAGAGCCCTCAGATGAATTTTTTCTTATTAGATACATTTTTAACAATTATATTAAATTTTGGTGTGTTTATTGATGTTTAGTTTGAAATATATAATATGTGATACAGTTTGAGTAGTTATATTTATTTATTAATATTATTGTTATTATTTTATATGGAATATTGTTTTATTTGAGTAATGCAGCCACACTTATTTTATAGGAGTAGTTTGTGTGTATATATTCACTGCATACGCTGCAGTTGAATGAATTGAGCAGTAGTCATGTGATTGATTAATTAATTATCCAATTTAGTATGTTGTTGAATGGTTTTAGTATAAAAGAGTTAGGTGTAATGTGTATATTATGTCTGAAGAAGCGGAGTTGTAATCTGCGAAAGCGCTCATGTTCTTTCGAAAATAAATTGTGGAATTTCACTGCTGATGCCATTGGAACTTATTTGGATTCATTAATAATACTGAACTTGTCTATGGACTTGCTTTACCTCCATTTTCATTTTTTTGGGTTTTGTGCATATTTCTGGGAGAATCGTTTGGTGGTGTTTTTGCTTTGTCATATATTTTGGTGCTGTATTCGATATGGAGGAAGCTTTGATGGGAGCCGAAGCAGTCGGCCAAGACTCTGGTCTACATGATAGACTGAGAGGATTTCTAACTGAAGCTGCTAATCCACTCCTGCGAGCTGATGCCTTGAGAGACAATGAAGGTATTGCCTTAAACACAATGAATGAGTCAGCTATACGTAATTTAAAAAAAGATATTGAGAATAACTTATATAAGTTTAAGTGCCTACAGTGTCAGAAGTATCATTTGGATGCCTGGCTGAGTTGTAATGTTGTACCGCAAGGGTTGAGAAATTTAAATATGCCTACATATGGCAATACGTACACCAAACTGTTGGTGCGTTGGCAGCAAATCAATCTGAATGCCAGTAAGGCTTATTTACAGCTCCTTCTTGACTTTTTTCAACCCATAGAATTTGATTTAAGAACTGCCATAGTTAATCAACAAACTCAGTTGTGAGATGTGTATCGAGCTGACTCTACTGAGTTATTTTTGCATGAACTCATTGATAAAATACAGCGTTATGAAACTAATTTGTTAAATCATAAAAAGAAAAAAATAAGTAGGGATATTGAGGATTTTAAGAAGCACAATGTATTTACTTGGCCCAAAGTGAATGTGACTGCTTCGGTGCATACTGCTAATATGAACACTAATTCAGTTGATCAAATGATAAGGAAGCCATATGGAAATGTTAACCAATGGAATTTAATTCAAGAGAGACATCCAGTTTGTCAACAGGAAGTGCATAGTGGGTCTGAAGAGACGGTAAGCACAGAGATTCAAGCTAGTAATGGAGACACCATATCTGAGAAACGGTTGAACAACACAGAACTGCTTTCACCATCACCACCTGTTTCAGTTTATTCTACACCAGCTGAATCCACTTCTGAGAGTCAGCGAACAGAAGTGAATGATGATGTAATTTGTTCCAGCACTGATGTTAGGCGAAAAATTTATACTGTTAAAGTTCAGCAACAAAATTCTCCAGCCGTTCCCCTACCCATAAGAACGGGAAGAAAGAGATCATTAGATTACGATGGCCAGAGGGGCCAGAAATGGAAGGAATCTCCAAATTTCCAACAATCACACACACTCAAGAAAATGTGGAATCAGGTAACCTAGTGTGGAACATTTCCAATCACACATTAACTGATGATGAAATCAGACTTTTGAACAAAGGTATAAATTTTATACCAACTTGCAACTTGGATGTTAGTGACACTATTCTAGCTATCAAAATGTATACACGCAAAGTAGCTTTGAAATTAATGTATAATCAATATTTACCACCTAATAATTGCTCTTTTAAGCATAAAACTTTATATGTGCTACATTTACCACCAAATCTTGAAGTGTTTCTTAAGGCAGTAGAAAATACTCTTTACAATCGATTGGAATCACTAAATGTAAATAATGAGAGGAAAAACAAAGTCCAGGAAAGGAACGCAGAACCAGGAAAAGTTGAATCCTTTAATGAATTTCAGCAGAAGACATAAAACAAGCGCTTTCGCTCAGTGAAGTATCGAGCTTTCTCAAGTTAGCACTGAAATGCCAAAAGCATCTTTAAATAGTACCTTCTAGGTCACCTGATTGATTAACACAATTAATAAACAAACCCCCTAGGAGACTTAAACAGTGCTGCAATGCTATGCAATTGTCCATTAGAATCATAAAAAAATATATACATAAAAATCATACATAAAAATCTTGTTGTGAGAATGTTGTCACAAGTTCAATGATGTTAACATTTCAATAAATAAAAATAGAAATAGAAAATAAAAATAAAAATAAAAATGAAAATAAAAGTAAAATAGAATAGAATCCAAGTATGGTTAAAATACATGAATGTGTAACAATAAGTGGCATGTAAAATTTAATATTTAATATTTAATATTTGATAAATAAAATTAAAAATAATTTAATAATTCTGTTATAAACAGGCCATCCTTAATTTGAGAACACTACTAATGTTAATGTTCTCGTTCAAACCCGGGGGTCTTCCTGCGTCCAATTTGAGTTGCCAAAGAAGTCCTCTGCATTCTAATGTTGTCTCCCAATCCCCACCTCTAGCCTCTGGTATTACCTGTTCTAAAACAAGGAACCTAAGTTCAAAATTGGAACAAGTAAGAGAATGTTTAAAAAATGCATTAGACTCCTTTTGTCTAAGTATGTCGTAGAAATGTTCATAAATTCTTTTTCGCAAGGGCCTTTCAGTTTTTCCAATGTAAAAACTAGTACAGACTGTACATAGTCCTAAATTGACTATTCCGTTACTTCCATAATTAGTATAACAGTTGGCATTAAAAAGAAAATTCCTGGAAGGAATATAAAGTGTCGAAGCATTAATAATGGCATGACATTGTTTACATGTCCCGCATTTAAAGGTGCCTGTTTTGGAATGTTGTATGTTAACCCGGGAGCAGTGTTTCCTCTCAAAGAGCTCTTTTAGGTTAACATCTCTCTTTCTTACGAACCTGGGATGTGTTGGTACTATATCCTTCAGTTCATCGTGAAGTGTTAAAACCGGCCAATGTCTCCTTACAGATTCCTCAATATCTGTGAAGCTAAGGGAGTAAGTGTAAATATAATTGCCCTGAAGGTCAGTTACATCCTTATTATTACCTATGTTAAAGGATATACCTTTACCTAAAAGCGGGGGATATTTTGTTGCTCTGTTGTCTATGACATCCTGTGCCAAAGCAGTAACAAGGGAGGGGGGATATCCTCTCTCCAAGAAAAGAGATTTCAAAAAATTGATTTCTTCTAAAAAATCAACAAAGGTGCTACACATCCTAGAGGCTCTGATGAACTGCCCCTTTACAATGCCTTTCTTTTGATAAAAAGGATGCCCACTCTGGAAATGCAAATATGAATTAGAAAAGGTGGGTTTCCTGTAAAGTTTAGATTGGAATGTGTGGTTGTGATGGTCTTTGAACAAGGTGACATCAAGGTAGTGTAACTCATTTTCACTAATATTATAAGTGAAGGCCAAAAAATGAGTGGTGGAGTTGAGGTAATGAAAAAAGTCCAGGAACTGGTTTAATGTTCCATTCCAGAGAATACAGATGTCATCTAAAAACCTTTTATAGTGTGTTAAATATTGGGCCCAAGTGGTGGAAAAAATAAACCTTTGTTCCCATCTGTGTAATACTACATTGGCATATAATGAAGCGCAGGAAGCGCCCATGGCCACTCCTTTTCTCTGTTTATAGAGCTCTCCATTAAAATAAATGAAATTATTCTTTAGAACAGTTTCCATGAATTCCACCAGAAGGCCAGTCACTTTGTTACTAAGACCAGCTTCCAAGGATAATACTTCATTAAACCATTCAAGGCCAACCGAGTGTGGAATGCTAGGGAATAAATCTACTATATCTATAGTGACCAATAGGAATTGAGGTTGAAAAAGAGAGGATTCAATACCTTTGAGAAAGTCCCAGGAATCTTTGCACACATGTTCTAGAGAGGAACCAAATTGCTCGGTAATGTGGTCAACAAATTTCCCTAAGGGTTCAGTTATGCTTCCTGCTCCTGAGACAATAAGTCTAAACCTCAGGGGATCCAAACCGGAATTTTAGGTTTATTGACATGTAAATAGTTAAACAATCTTTCGTTTATGACACCTTGTAACAGATGGTCAGTAAGCATAAAATTAATTTTGGAAAAAGCAAGGTTAACTTAATTCCTAGACACTATCTCATATTGGTCCGAATCCTGTAACATGTCGTGGAGGTAACTATCATAATCGGAATTGTACATGAGGACAACTCCACCACCCTTGTCAGGTTTCATGACCGAATACTTTCATTCTTAAGGTGGTTTATAAGTTTGGCTCCTTGTTGGTCCAAATTAACAGGAATTGAATTAGTTCCCTGAGTGTGTGCAATTCTGAGGTCATTCTCAACCAATTCTTCAAAAACCTTAATTGTGGGGTGTGTGGGAGGGTTAAAAGTACTGGACCTCGAGAGGCCATTAGTGACATAGGTTTGTTCTTTGAAATAAAATGCCAGGTTTAAACTTCTAATAAACGGTTTTAAATCTACCAAATCTTTAGCAATGTTAGAAGGGCGCAGGGGTACGTACTGAATACCCCGGGTGAATAAATTAAAAATATCCTGCTTCACATCAATTTCTGTATAGTTGTAGACAATGAAATTGTCTCTTTTGATTATAGAGTATCTACTGCTTAATTCAATAACCAGATTGTGTACAGACTCAATTTCAACACCCATGTTGGTATCATCTATTTGTGTCCATTGCCCCAACTCTGTGGGAACTGTTTCTGTCCCCTCATCACCATTCTGCCGGGGGGTTGTCGAAAATCCTGGAAGGAATTTTTCCTTCCTTTCTCGGCCAGTATTTCTCTCCTATGGGGCGGTTCAATGGATTGCTCAGCAAATTTGTTATCAGGTGCTTTAACCTGGTTGTTTTTATAAGCATCCTGCTTGTTATCCTAATGTGTCCTATAGGAGAGAGGGTAAACTGTGCCATCTCTATATTCTATGAGGTCCCTCTCAAGCTTACGTATTTTACGGTTGAGAATCTTGACACAAAAATTGATCGACCTCGTCAAAAACATTGTCATAATTAAACTTTACACTTGGAAAATTACAATCATTAACCAAGGAATTGTTTAAAACATTTAAATCATTTAAAAGAATATCAGCCTTCGCCTCATATTCAGTAATCATAACATTTAAAATTTCTAGTCCAGCTTTATCAAATATTTCACAAAGCTTCTTATGGTAGGAAGTTCCTGGTTGAACATTGTTGGGAAACTTGTAGCAACGTAAACCTTTCAGTACACGTCTCACTCTCACACACTCTCTCAAGTAGTCAATCTCCAACTGGTTGCTTTTGAAAGCATACAGTTTATCTCTCAGTTCATTAAAAATCATGTTCTATATTGTTGTAATTGTTGTGAGTTACAGTACCTTGGTTGAATGTAAATTGACGACCTGCCCAAATGTTGAAATTAAAATGCTTAAGCTGTTTATCAGGTCTTTTAGGCTGGAGAGAGTGTGTGTTGTCAACGTGTTCAGAATTGGAAGTTCTGACCTGTGCTGGATTCACCGGAAGTGAAGAGTACGAGGCGCTAGTAGTTCCTATTAACAAAGCTAGTGAAGACTTTTTCTTTGGCTCCAGACCTTGCTGTTGATTACCAGGTAATGAAATGTTGCCATCATTGTTGTCTTTTAAAAGGTTAGTAAGTTGTGTAAGCAAGGAAAGAACTTGGTTAAATTCTATGCGAGTCACTGGACGGTCTTCACGGTCTCCTCTCAGAAGCTGAGGGGTATCAGCGAAAGTAAATGTAAATAATGAGAGGAATTTAACTAGTAGTGAACTATTAGCATTGGATAATCTTAAAGCAGATGGTAGCATAGCGATACAACCTGCCGATAAAGGAGGCCCTATCGTTGTGATGGATATGGAATATTATATCACAACCATGCTAGATATGTTAAAAAGTGAAGCGTATGAGGCTGTACCCATAACTGTGGTAAATAATATTCATAGTAACATCTATAATATGTTGAATGAGTGTAAGACTCTGGGATTATTAACAGATGAACTATTTAGTTTCTTCTATGTCGAACATCCAGTTGTACCCAACCTACATGGGTTGCCAAAAGTTCATAAAAATCCTGTGCTCCCAATGTTTAGGCCTATCGTGTCAGGTGCTGGATGGCTAACTGAGCCCATTTCAATTTATCTTGATTATGAGTTAAAAAATGTACTCCAAAAATACTCTTATGTGTTGAGGGACACTGAACACTTTCTGAAAGACCTATATATTTTTACTATGGACCTGAGTAATCTTGAAGGACTGATATTAGTAACAATGGATGTAGAGTCACTTTTCACATGTATACCCAATGATGAAGGGATAAATATGGTTAAGGAACTTTTGTTGGAAGAGAACTCAGTGCAAGCAAGAAATATAGATTTTATTATTTTGCTACTTGAGTCGGTATTAGATAATAATGTATTTCTATTTAATAATCAATGTTACAAACAAAGAAAGGGAGTAGCAATGGGCACTAGTTGCGCCAACACCTATGCTAATTTAGTGATGGTAGCATGGGAGAGATGTATTATACTAACAGAGCCCAGAGTGTTTTTTTATAGGCGATTTGTGGACGACCTTTTCTTTGTTTGGAAGGGTACATCAGAAACACTTATGTCATTTTTTGATTATGTGAATACCATGAATTTGTTCCTTAAGTTTACTATTGCATATTCCAGTGACATCATTAACTATCTAGATGTTACAATTTATCAAGAGAGAAATGCTTTAAAAAACAGAGTCTATAGGAAAGCATGTTATAGAGCTGCCTATTTACACAGAGATAGCATGCATAATCCTATGGTATTTGGTAACATCGTAAAGGGACAGGCCATGCGAACATTGAGACTATGCTGTGATGATGCCTCTCTCAGCATGGAACTAAGCAGACTCAAGGCAGGGCTTATATCCAGGGGTTATAATGAACAAGAAATAGATAACACATATAATCAAGTGAGTAAACTAAGGGCAGCTAGAGCTAGACCCTATTATTCCTCTGGAGATATAAAATCAATGTCAAATAAGCGATTTGAAGCTCCTGGAAGAAAGGAATCTGTAATACTCCCCTATTCTAACAACACTGATATAATAAAAGGTGTGATAGCTGACAATTGGAATATTCTTGTAGTGGATGAGAGAACAAAAGAACTAGTAGGAAATTTCCCTACTTTTACATATAAGAATATGAAAAGTTTGAAACAGCATTTATGCTATCGTGATTTGAATAATTTAGGAACATCAGACAGTACTAAAATATATATGGGTACTAAGAACTGTGGCAATTGTATACAATGTGATTTTATAGATGAGTCATGCTTTTTTAAGCATCCTGATAAAGGTCGCCTCTGGGAACTTAGGAACAATAGTACATGCAATGCCAGAAATGTAGTATATGTTGCTCATTGCTCTCTATGTTATAGATTCTATGTAGGTAAAATGAATAGATTCTTGAAAGAAAGGATAAGAGATCACAGGTACTGCCTAATGAGACACCAAGACTATAGTGCCATAGCAAAACACACACTTCAAATGGGTATGGAGCACATTTTTTACTTCCAAGTATTGCACGTTCAACCGCTTAATATTAGATTAGGTGATATAGTAAATGATACTGAGCAGGCAGAAATCAAATGGATTTTGAGGTTAGCAGCACATAGAGGTAGAGGACTTAATGACAGTGTTCCTCTGAAACCAGTATTAAAAGCCAGAGCCCTCAGATGAATTTTTTCTTATTAGATACATTTTTAACAATTATATTAAATGTTGGTGTATTTATTGATGTTTAGTTTGAAATATATAATATGTGATACAGTTTGAGTAATTATATTTATTTATTAATATTATTGTTATTATTTTATATGGAATATTGTTTTATTTGAGTAATGCAGCCACACTTATTTTATAGGAGTAGTTTGTGTGTATATATTCACTGCATACCCTGTAGTTGAATGAATTGAGCAGTAGTCATGTGATTGATTAATTAATTATCCAATTTAGTATGTTGTTGAATGGTTTTAGTATAAAAGAGTTAGGTGTAATGTGTGTATTATGTCTGAAGAAGCGGAGTTGTAATCCGCGAAAGCGCTCACGTTCTTTCGAAAATAAATTGTGGAATTTTACTGCTGATGCCATTGGAACTTATTTGGATTCATTAATAATACTGAACTTGTCTATGGACTTGCTTTACCTCCATTTTCATTTTTTTGGGTTTTGTGCATATATATATATATATATATATATATATATATATATATATATATATATATATATATATATACTTTTATGTGTAAAAATGAGTATTGTATATGCCTTCTCAGATGTATCCCACCATATTAATCTATGTGTATATTTACATATAAGAACATGACTGATTCAACACTATTTTCACTTACAAGTGCTAAACAATTGTAGTAGTCAAAGCAGTTGTTCACTACTAATCATATGTACACTGAATGATATATTTGAAAAACCAACAGACATCTTCACAGTTCAGATGGCTTAGTGGTTAACTGGTGTGACTATAGTATACATGTTCCTGGGTTCAAGACCTGCATGGGCTGTTTATTTTGTTGCTGGGCAGAACAAGGGCTGATGGAGACAGGGTGATTAAGGCACTTTAAAGTGGCTTTAAGCAGGTTTGCGCAATGGTAAGTGCTGCTAACGTACGGTTAAACGAACACACGCTTACACCATGTAGGCTTTGCTTACCAGTGTGCAAATCTGCTTAGCATTTACATTTATGCAATGCTTAGACCTGCTAAGCATCGCTCAGCCCTGGTAACCAGTGATCACATTCCAGTCTGATAAAACAGCAGGGTAATGACATCTTTAATAAGTGTATTTAATTTCATGTACATAAAATGCTTCTATGTGCTGTCATTACAATAACAAGGGGTGTTAGTATACTGTATGAGACACCTAAGTATACATGTAGTACCACAATATTTTCTCTTTGTATGTGTTTCATACTTGGGTGGTATCCCAGGTTATATGCAGTTACACTTGCATGTATTGTAAAATTACATTACTACTTTTTAACAGTGTTTTTCCAAGTAAGAGTATATTGCAGATTATAGTTATAGAACCATACACCCTTGCATGCAAAGCTGGACTCTGAGTACTGACTGTCATGTTCTTGCTGTTTGACCTGTATGCATCTCCTATTGGATATTGATCTGATATGTTGATATTAACTGTAGACTACTATGTTTATAGGACGTCATTGAGGACTGCTCTCTTGTAGTAATGGCATACCTATCAGTTTTAGACATCTATCTGTCAAAACATTCATCTTAATGTATAACCTGTTGGCTAGCTACTTTCTGTCTGTCCTCTGTACAAATGTGCAGATGTCAGGTATTCATCTTGGCTGCTTACAGGCAATCTCTGATTGACTGACACTTACATGTTTACACAACTGTCTTATGAATGCCACAGCTAGGAAATCCCACTCTGTATGCACTACATGCCATGGATACCTGAACCAGACTGCCACAGTCAACAGAACATGTTTGGGTACAGGTCCCTAACCTTGACACTGGCAATGTTATGCAATATATGTTGCATACATGTCAATTGGACCACCTCACTGGCCCTCTTCAAGAGAAAACCAGATGAGTAGATGTTGAACTTATCTGTCACCCTGGGGATCACTCAAGTGGCATCAGTTGATAGATGGCCTGCTGAGAAATGTCAGGTGGCATGATGCCGGTGTACTCACATGCCCTACTCTTTTCATCTCTTCATGGGCATTAGCCTGGTACACACCTAGGAACACCTGCACCTATTGACCTCAGTACTGACAAATGTGTCTGTGTGCATTACTGAGTATAACAGTGTCTGTGTGTTTGTAAACTTGTAGTTGAACATACTCTGAGGGTCTTTTCACCCACTACACCTCCATTGCTATACTTAGAAAGGGCTACTGCTGTAATTCACATTAAATGTACCCTGTGACACTCTTCACCCTCTGGGCTACCTGGAACTTGCATTACCAGCATAACACTGTTCTACAAATGGGTAGATAGGCGTGGGTTACCCTCAGAGTCCTTGCAAATGTGAATATATGTGTGTGTGTATGTGTGCGCAATTGTGTGTGAGTGTGCATATTTGTAGTAGACAGCCTTCTGAGGCCACATTCTCCAAATACACTAAACCTTGCCATATATTATAAAGGATGGTGATGTTGCTGACATTAGGAGAGCCATGACAAAACCCTCACCCTACTATCCCTGTGGCATGTGCAATAAATGCATATCCCTGTAGTAGCAATAATTAGATAGACAAGGGTTTGTATTGCAGTCCTGGTCAATGTGTGATTGTGGGTGTGTCAAAGCATTATCATGGGTTTCAGTGAGTACAATATCCAATGTGGGGTGGGGGTGCTGGGTATACTGTCTTTACACCATGGTACCCCCAGTACATGTCCCAAGCTCCACTGTATGAGGACTGCTGTCACCATCAACCATACAAGTAACTGATGACACTATCCAGCCCAATGATCCATGTGTTGTGGGCAAAAATTTGGTAACAGTATGGACTCACTGATAAGGTAGTCAGCACTGCTAAACCCAGGTCTGTCAAATGTGTCTATGACTGTATGTGTTTGTTAATGTGTATATGATAGTAAGTTATACTATGTATTATCCATTAACACCCAATACATCCCCCATTACCATACTGTACAAGGCCTGGTGATGTTGTTCACTTTACAGGAAGCTTGGGACACACTTCACCCTGCAAGCTCTGTGGTATGTTCAATTAAGGCCAAACACATTAGTAGCAATAAGTACCTAGGTAGGGGTTCTATTCTCAGTGTTGCCGAGTAAGTGTGTGTGTATGTGAAGGGATCTACTTCAGTTTACAGAAAATATATTTCCCAGGGGATCATTTGTCTGAGAACTAACTGGCAAAAGATAACATTTCAAAGCAATCATTTTGTGGAAATTCATTAAATCAAAACTAGTAGTGGATGTGTAAATGCCCTCGTCCCCACTGTACAGCTGTACAGCGATACCAGAGTTGGTATATATAGTTGAGTGTGATTGTTGTGGGCACAGCCACCCACATTGGGATTATTGTTGTGCTTATCCCAATGCTTAGTGTGCCATTAAACTGTACAGTTTATGTTGAGGTTAAGTAGTTGTTAATTACACTATGTGTGGTTCTACACCTCCCTACACCCTCCAAAGTGGGGGGCTGTGCCACCCACACCAGCACACCTATGGTTACCAACTGCAGGATTGCACTACATTAGGGAAGAGGACATATACCCTGCCAGTACCATTTTCAATGACATTAAACTGTCAGACTGATTATTTACTGATGTGATGTTTTGGCAATTTGGTCTTGGTGGAATTATATAGGCCAAAATGAGTTCTCTGCAAAAAGAATTGCATCCATGTGAACATTATTCTCTGTGTATTGTATCAACACAAAAGTCTGTGTGTGTGTGTTATTCACAAACATTTGGTGTGTGCCACCCACTACACTTACCCTTGTCCACTGTAGAAAAGCTGCTTACATCGGCCACCATGCACTCACCTGTATACACCACTCAGACCTATCAGCCATGCATCACATGCAGTAACTGTTAAACAGACCTGTTACTTGTGTTCAGCTGTACCCGGGATATGACAGAGTCAATGTGTCACCACAGTGCCACACCCCTTGTAGGAAAGGATAGCATACCAACATCCTCCTGACACACAGACACTTAGAACATAAACAGAATACATTATGGAGACCCCAATCAGTCAGTGTTAATAACAGCTATAATGCATCATGGCTGGACAGCTACACAGCCTGACATGTAAGTATTAAACATTCCAGCTGACAACATGTTAAACAGCATTACATTGCTAAACTTTAGTACCTTCACCCTGTGCATCAGAACCATATTAGCAAGTCCCTACATCAATGGTATGGATGACAGGGATGTGGTACAGGTATCATCATATGCACAGGGTGTGGTGTGGGTTTACCAGAGTCCTAGGCTGAGCCATTTGGTTGACATCATATGTGTGGGTTAGGGGGTTCTTTATTAAATGGCTTGTGCAGACATGGTGTGTGTAGGTATGGAGGTACCCTAGCTGTGTTGGTAATGTGTGTAGGTATGCACACAGTTCTGCCATGTGGCTGCCCTATACAGGTGTATGTTGGACAGCTGTGGACTGTACATGGCAGGGTGTACATTTCATCGTGTTCGGCATGGGATCTATGCCTGCCAGGGGTTGCACAGGCACTACCAGGCAGAAGCCAAGATATGGTACTCTCCCTTGATGATGTCAATTGTCTGCTTGATCCACGTCCCTGTTGGGTCCAGCTAGGACCACATGCACATGGCCTGCTGCACTGTGGTATGGACAGCACCCGCCCAGCAGTGCTGGTGCTTGTACTGCCACTTCAGGAGCAGCTCTGAGATGTTGCATGTCCACGTAGACATCCACCTGTTGGTGTTGCTGAACTACATCCATAGGGCTGACACCCTACTCCCACCACATGCTCTACCACAGACACCACATGGTCGAAGATTCCCACCATCTCACCCAACCATCTATCCATGACCTCTGCAAAATAACGGTGGGAATCTGCAAGATCACGGATGTAGTCACTTACAGCAAGAAGAGTAACCCTCTGCAGCCTCAGACTAGCTCTTGTGTAATGTTCCATACATGCCCGTGCCTCCATGATGACCCAAAACATGCATCTGGTGACACCTGCTGTGGCACTTCTGCCAGGGGCATGATGGCCAGCAGCCTCCTACGAGCACCCCTGTACATCTAACTGTGTGGGACCTCACTGGTCATCTGGCTATGGCTGCTGTGTACAGACACACTTGCCATAGTCACCACATTTTCTGTCCCATGCCACAACCCACCAACTGTCCCTCATCTATGGCCACTGGTAATGGGGTACATATGGGCATTGTGACTGCATGTGGGGATGGGGTGGTAAAAGTGGGATAGCAACCAATGGCACAGATTCTGCCCTTGACAACCATGCCTGTGCCTCACTATGCTATCATCATTGTCAGAGTCTGTATGGATACTAACATCAGTTTGCCTGCAGGAGGGACCCTGACCCACTTCGCCACCTGTGAAGGGCAGACAAGAAATGTAAATTAAGACCTGTACATTATGGTTTACTTCTACACACACACACACACACACACACACACACACACACACACACACACACACACACACACACACACACACACACACACACACACACACTTACAGGTGAGGTGGCACAAAGATATTACACAGACCTCTCATTACCCAACAGTCAACATGCATGACATATGGCACTCAAAAGCGTGCACTGCAGCCATACTCAATTCTTGTTACCAACATTATACATCTCTGTGATGCATGAGTTGTGTTAGTAGACGATGTCCCTTTCCCGGAACACACTGCACCCATGTACACAGTATTGCTGTGCACCTGTACAGCACACTGGCATGTACTGTGTACCATACCTCACAAGTGTACAGACCATTGCTGAATGTGTATATGTGTGGCAGTTTTGTTTGCTGTGCTTCTCACAGCCCCTATGTGTTTGTCTGACACATATCTGGGATGATATGAGGACTGATGTCAGTAATTAATGCCTGACCTTTCATTTGCAGATATCATCATCAGCAGTGCATGTATGTGCAATAAAATCCATTTACACTGACAACCTTCAAAGCTTAACATGGATATGAAGAGTGTACACACCTTTGTTGACATGCCAGCCTTTTCTATGATATGCAATGGGGCCACAGTACTGCATTTGCTAACATTACACACAACTGATATGTGACATATAACCTATGCAATCCAATGCAGTATCAAACAAATGTGTTAGTTGTGCAGATGCTGAACGAGATGCATAGAATATGTGGGTTGCATAAGTGTGCACACCATTAACATGATGGTTTGTTGAAGCAGCTGTTAAATGAGCTACAGCAGTCACTATTCCTGGAAGGGGTATACTAGCATGGCCCATCTTCACTTGCCATTATTTGGTCACTCTGCCCTACAAAGGTCCCCCAACTCTGCCAGATTGCAAGGTCTACTTATGTGCACAGCCCTTGGATGTCACACAGTAGCTTCACTATTGCTGTAGAGTCTGGTTTATGTCTGGCATAATTCATAACCTTGACAGTGTTCAGATACAGCCATTCTTAATGAGCTTTGGATGTATGCTTCAATTCACTGTTGTGTTTTAAGCTGACACCCCTCCCCATCCACAGCCTTATTACAGATGCCTGTAATATGGGCCACACATGAGTGTTATTTTGCAGTGTTCCAAAATTCAAATATCATGTCTACCCGCCTAGTTCCAGCTAATGAACAGCAACCCTAAAGGTGCACACTAGCAGCAGAAAGCTACAAATTGTGGATGGTGACCCTGAGGTGGAGTGAGGTGTTGCTTGTGCACCACATGTATCTTTATGAATACTGTCTGTAGGTTTGAGCCTTGGTCTCATGCCACCATTACACATTGCAACACGTGCCTTTGAGAGGCTTGATGTTATACTTATGCTACCTGTACAGAGCCCTGGATGATGTTTCATGTGAGACAACTCTTCCGTCTGATCACCCTAACCAATAGGCCACACTTATGCAGCATCCAGGCAATTGTTGACACTGGTACTGCACAGACAGTACTTGCTAGACATTCCTGCAAGTCCCTCAATATTGCTGCATGTTTCTGGGCAGCCTCCATGACCAGTTTGCAACATGTTTTGTCATCTGTTTTGGATGGGCATCTGTTTATTTTCTACATTAATGTTGTCCCATAGTTCATACACAGATAGATGACTGCGCTGTTTGCCATGGTATATGCAATGGTGAGGTAAGGCTACTTTTCCTACTCCTGAGTGCTACCTTTTGGATATGGGATCCATTTCATGGTTTGTACATTTGTACGATGTGTGCAAGCCATGGCTGCCTCTGTTGCAGGTGAGTGAGCAAATGTCATAGACATACGTCTTGGGCAGCAGACCATTGCTTGGTGTGACATTGAGGCCCTGTACTTGATGGCAGGTGTGTACTCAAGAAGAGTGAATGTTGTCAGTACATCAGAAGCTGCATCCACAATGTTATTTGGAGTGTGTGCACACATATGCTTCCAGTGTTTGGTAAGGTTTGTATTCCCCATATTTTTTGTCCTAACATAAGTTTCCATATTACACATTCATTGCTCATGTTAGGATCACATTACAGGTTGTAAAAGGTGTGGAATGCACTATTGTGGTCTGCCGTTGTTTATATCAGGAACAGTTGCCATTGTAATAGTGGTGTATACACTGTTGTATCCACTGTATAAGGGTAATGTTTCAGACATGTCCCTACTGTAAAGGCCATTTGTCCCACCATTATGTTAATCTCTGTCCACACATCTTGCACTGACAGGTTGCTAGGTATACTGCAGGAATCTTACATAAACTTCAGATATGCCATTATGGTGACCACTGTAATGCAGTGCAGTTAACACCAACAAAAATGAACATGTACAGCATGCATTATGGGTAGGCGTGTTAAATGTGTGAGTGGCAAATAGCATGGCCATAACATGGCTGGTGTATTGGTGAACCTTAACAAAACAACTCCATACTCACCAGCTACAGGCTGCTGCCCCAGCTGTATACCAGACGGACCTAAATAGTTGTGTGAGAGAAGTAATGTCAGTAGCCACACCTGTGGCATTGGTACAGAGTGGAAGCAGAATTTCAGCACATTGACAGTGCAAACCCACAATACTAAGGATTATGCACATCTGTTCATTACTACACTCCAGCAACAGACTATCTTATCTGACATATGCATGTAGCTACTTTACAGATAAAAATTGATAAGCAACAGTGGTATAGTAATGTGCCCTGGGGCCTTACCTGCACACTCCACATCCATTGTATGGGTGGCACCCACCTTCACAATGCTGTCTTCAGCCTGCTGGCTTGTCTGGTGGGCAGGTGCCCGAAGGCTGGCAAGGAGCTCCTCAGCATGTGTCAATGGGGGCTGGATGGCATGACCCCCAACTGTGGCTAGCTGGTCCCTCCTAACAGCAGCAGCACGCTGACAGGCATGTCAGATTAGGTCAGTGCAATGATGCCGCACCTGCTCATCATTTTGGTAGTGCAGGCCAACATCGTTTACCCTGTGGATGAGCTCATTCCACAGTGTGGTCCTCTCCTGCAGATCCTGGGCCCTCTGTCTCAATAGTATTCCATGATGCTGGATGATGAATTGGATAATTGTGTCATTCTCAAGGTTTGTGAATGCTGGCAAATGTTCCCGGGGCATTGTACCTGGAAGACATAAACAGGAAAAAAGGTCACAGGACCCCATATGGTTGTCCACATGCACATCAACAGTGGATATTACTTGCAAATAATCCAGACTATACCATAACACTGTACGCTATCATGTCTTTGACATCTTGCATTACACTCCTGGCCCTCACCTGTACAGTTCCCCCAATGTTGGACACTTAATGGCATAATCCACTTTTCTCCATTTATTTCTGTGTAGAGGGATGGCAATGACCATCTTCCATGTGGATGGTGTGTGGATGGTGGCAAGTCTGTGTTTGACTATAGTGTGTGATGGAACTGTGGGCACATGCCTGAGTTCATGTTGGAGGTAGACTGTGATGTTCTCATGCCCCATGGAGACTTGCTGTTGTTGCCATCAGTCAGCATTATGTACATGCTCACCATTGATGTGGGCAGGAGTGTGGTTGATGTGCATATTGCCCTGTACAAATGTTGTGGACAGGGTGTCACTGTTCCCACCTGTCCTGTCTGATGCAGGTTGCCTGTATCCATGGCATGTGTGTATGTGGTGTGCTTTACCCCCAGTACAGGTTGACTTGTGTTACTGCCTCTGAGACTGCGTACATATGTGGAGACATGGTTGCAATTGGGCTTAGTGGTTTGGATATGTCTGATTTCTAGTCATAGTCAGCTTTACAGGACGTCACCTGTGAACCTACATGCTTGCTCAGATAGAGGTGCACTTGCTTCCAAGTTGTGGTCTGCACCTATGTGTCCCTGTACAGCCACTATAGCAACCTATTATGTGCTTTGTGTCTTGCTGCTGTCTACCAAGGGGGATTACTGTATCGTTGGTGGAGGCTCGTTGTACAGGTCAGGTACTGCTAATTCCATATAGCTACAGTGGATATAAAGTGTACACACCCCTGTTACAATGCATGGTAGTTGTGCAATTGAAACAGGGCCCCACAAAAACACATGTCAACACAATACCCACCTGCTCAGTTCAATAGGGAACATAACAACCTGTCCTGTGAAAACATATGGGCATTTAATACTCAGTACAGTAACCCAGTTTAATGTGTGTGCACACTCTTACACTATGTTCTGTAAACACCTGCTGAGATGATTACAGCATCCATTTGTCTTGGTTTGCACTCTAACATCATATCACATCTTCATTTGGCAATTGCTGCTCACCTTCCAAGAAACACCTTTGTTTCTTTTTCAATAGAATTGTACAGGTTATGGGTCACATTTGAGGTGAGAAACATTTTGACATGACTTTCTGTGGTCTCATTGGCATACAGCACACAGACCTGGCATTCCAACAGGGGTGTGTACATTTTAATATCCAGTGTATATGGGTGTTCATATAGCTGTTAGTGGTAGGTATGGACAGTGGGTCATAACACAGTTGTACACTTCCCTGATTACTACCTAATAAGCATGCCTACTGTAGTACCCATATCAGTGTCATGGGAATTCAACAATCAGTAGCAGTACACATTTTATTTTGTTGTATGCAGTGACAGTGGTATTAAACACATGTGCAGCATGCACATCCTATTTTCCGGACTGCTTGTGACCCATGTTATTACTTCTGTGCCTTTCAGCTGAACATACACATACATACACATGCTCAAGGGATACCTGGCATACATTTGTGTTCTATGTAAGTATGGCACACTGTATTTACAGTCTTGCAGCTCAGTCATACATCTCAACCTATTATGCCAGGACTTCTGGCCATTGGTCCACATCACTGGGTGACAACAGGAAAATCAATTTTAACATTGTCCAGTAGAACACTGTACAGGTGAATGTTATTAATTCAATATATCACATGCAGTTTAACACACACACACATCTGCAACAGTGCTTTACTATGCTCATGCCCTATATAGGTATCCTAGATTTACAATACAAGCATATATAATACTCATATTCACAGGTAACATATGGATAGGGCAACATCTCATTAACTGGCCTATTAGTGGCGCAGACATGACTGTTTGACAGACACTCTAGTGGTTGTCATATGTGAGCTGTCCTTTCCCAGGGTGTGTCAGGCTCCTCAGCTGTGACTCAACCTATCCACCTCTTACAGCATCACATGTGGACAAAGCCTAACATTAGGGGCATATAGGGACAGATCATATATATGCCTATTGCAAACCTATGAAGTTTGTAGCATGATACATTTTGCATTACCATGACTGTTCTGAAGGTGGTGGGGTCCGAAACTCATGTCTCTGTTATTGTTTCATTACTTCCATCTCCAGCTATTTGCCAGACTTATATAGATGTTTGGATGAACAGAACAAACACTATGATGGCTACATCTTGACATTCTGTGAAGATCTGCACATTTGAAAGGTATGGCCCACTGCAGACAGACCCAGATGCTATGTCCATAGCAGTTGTTCAGCAGGACATCATTACAGCAAGTACTGATGGCACATATGCATCTTTCATAATCATCTATCCCATTATTATGAAAGAATTCAAAACCAATTCAACATGATTTATATATATATATATATATATATATATATATATATATATATATATATATATATATATATATATATATATACATATATATATATATATATATATATATATATATATATATATATATATATATATATATATATATATATAGGTACATATATATATATATATATATATATATATATATATATATATATATATATACATACATTTTCCCTACTGTTGAATGACTGTGCTGCATGATATATTTGAGAAAACATCAATCACATCTGCAGTGCAGATGGCTTAGTGGTAAATTGCTGTGGTTATGGTGTGCAGGGTCCTGGGTTCAAGACTTACAACGGCTGATTATTTTGTTGCTGGGAAGAACAAGGGCTGTTGGATACAGAGTGATTAAGGTACTTTTAAGCAGTTGTAAGCGGGTTTGTGCAGGTTTGCACAGCGGTAAGCAATGCTAACTTCTGGTTAAATATGTTTACAGACAGCCTTAAAAGTGCTTAATCTCTATAGGCATTGCTTAGTGCAGTGCAAACAGTCTTAATCCCACTTACTACTGCTTATAAGAGCTTACCCTTGCTTACCCCTGTGCTAATTTCTTTAAAAGAAAAGAAAAAAGTGGGTGATAGGAAAGTGGTGAAAAAGGGGCACTCAGAGGAAAAGACAATAAGGAAAGTAGCTAGGGATGTGCAGGATGGGTTTAGGGAAGGTCCATAGCTGTCCATTTCTTCTACAGCAACAGCTGTGCATATATTCTGAATTTGGAGGTATATTTGGACACTCAGACCCCTGAGAGAAGGGTGAGGATGACAATAATGTGTTGTGAAGCCAGTTAGACCAGATTACATGTGTCCAGTGGACACGTGTGTGAAATGGACAACTATGTATGGGGTGAATTTTTTTTTTGGGAACAGATTGCCTTTTTTTAAGGTGGGAGTGGGATGTTGGGGAAGGATAATAGGTATATTTGGGGAGGTAGGTTGGGTAGGAAGACAGACAAGACTGCTTACAGTGGCAGTATATGACACATGTGGGGGGGTAAACACCTTGGATGGGGAGGGGTGTTTGGAAATCGGAAGCCCATGAGCCTCTAAATGGAAATAGTGGGGTTGAGGTCCCCACCCATGGGCAATCACCACTGCACCTTCATAGCCCCAAAGGTGGCTGTGCTGGGGGCTGAGCAGGAGGGGCAGGCTGACCCTCTAATTGCACCAGGTGGCCCTCAAGCTTGCGTAGCAGATCTCCAAACACCTTTTGGACCTCGCTACACATCAATCCCTGGACCTAGCTTCGGGTGATGGTATGCTGTCTGCGCCTTTTCCCAGGGGGGGGGACGAACCCCATCCCCTGAGGAGGTTCCACCCAAAAGTGGTGCAGGACCAGCAGATGAGGAGGTCCCGGGGTGGATCCCAGACATGCTGGGAGAGGTGGATCTGCTGGGACCGGCCTTTCCAAACATGCTATGGTGTTGCAGTTTTAGAACATATGTGGGTTTGTGATAGTCAACACAATCGAGGATTAGTTATAACAGCATGCATAGATATTCCCATTAACCCAAAACAGCAGATTTGGAACAGTTGCATAGCAAACAGAACACATGCATATATGGATTCACAGTGGCCATTACAACAGCCTGCAGGTTATATTGATACCAACAGGCCACCAAAAATAGTATTTCAACATGGAACATTAATAGAAACACATCAATATTTGTTGAACAATATGACATATGTCCCAACAGTAGGTTTGGTCTAAAACATACCCATTGATTTGTGTGTTTAGATTATTGTTGCAGATATGGTGGGGGGAGTTGTCAATTAACAACTTGTATATCCTTGCAGTGCTCACAACTTTTATGATCTTTGCTCTAATAATTACTCTACAGTTAGTATTACAAGACCCTATGGCCTTGGTTTGGGCAGTGGTATGCTTGTACACAGTGTATACTTCAACCGTCTTATAGCTACATTCTACTTCTCTTACCTGGTAGGCCTGTGGAGGGAATATTTGTTAACACTACCTGACTGTTTCTACACATATTTCCAGATTCCTAGTTGAAATTATGCACATACCTCTCAACCTCTTTATGCAAAAAATCTGGACAAAGCCTGAAAAAATGGGGGTACAAATAGGGGCATATTTTAATTATTGCTCTTATAAACTTTGAAAGTTGCTAGAGTAACAGTATTTGTTTTAAAATACATTTTCTGAAGGACTGGAAGTCTGAAACTCAAATGTATGTCATTATTTAGTGACTACAATCCTGAGATTATCCCAGTGATTTGCCAGGATAAAGAGGAACAGGCCAAAATATGAGCCAAATATCTGGACATTCTATGAAAATCTGTACAGTTGAGAGGTATAATTATGTATACAGCTTACTACCACTCCCGGGATTCAAACCATGGCTGTGTCTTCTAAAAATACAACAATTTGTGTTTCATCAGAGTGAGCTTTTTAGACACTACTGTTTTTCTTTCACTGTTTTCTGTCTAAGTGTCTCTTGGTTATACAATCTGACCTTGTAATTACAACATTCTTATGCAGACATTCCTAGGCATATTTTTTATGTAGCACAGTGTGAGAAACAATGGTTAACACAAGAGTATTATTGGGATATCATTGCCATACAATACCAGAGTAAACACAACCACTCCAGGATTTAGAACTTTATTACCAGGCAATTACATTTTTATTTAAATATTACCTATATGGGACTATTACTGTTATATTGTCTGGTTTATTCAGTAGAAACCATACACATTTTTTATACTGCCAGGTGACATTTTACTCCTTTATATTTATTTGGTATGACTACTCCAAGCAGGATTGTTACTCACCAGCCTCGCGACGCAGCCTTTGCAACTTGCTGGTAGGGGCTTCCTGGTTCACAGCCTGCTCAACTGGAGCTGTAATAAAAATAGAGAAACATTTATGCACACCTATCCATCACATACACAGGCTGAACTTTGGTACACAGTTATTGATATGCATACTTACATAGTGCTGAGACATCTCCCCTCTCTCTCTTGCTTCTTGGACCCACTCTTCCAAGAGCTCACTCTTGTTCCGTTTCAAGTCAGCATAGTGGTGCCAGACCTGTTCACCAGTCCAAGGGATACCAGTAGCATTGGTGAGATTACAGGTGAGACTTTTCCAGGCTTCCGTTTTGTATTGGGAGCCCTGGTACTGGTCCTACAGCAGTCTCACATCATGTTTTTTTACCAGGAGTCCAACCATGACCTTGGATTCCTATATGCCCCAGTGCTGCACCCGAAAGTGCATGGCCTCTCCAACACCTGCCACACTGCCTACAGTGGAGAGCTACAACTAGTTATGAAGTGTATTCCCACCTGCAGGTTTTAAATACAGCCGATTTCCTGCCCTTTGCCATGATTGGATGATTTTGAAAATGCTGAGCTAAGCTAAGCTACGGACAAACCTGCTTAACTAAGGTTGGCAATGCTTAAGGGGGCAGGTTCAGAATTGCTTACCAATGGGAAAATCCACTTAACTGGGCTATTCATTGCTTAGTATGCATATGTAAACAATGCTTACACCTGGGCAGCATAGCTGTGCAATGCTTAGCATTGCTTATGTTTTTTTATATTGGTCTAACACCTGTATGGTATTGATTCATCATTTATTACATAATATAGAATTATTTACCTTCCCTGACATTTCCCAATGTGCTGTAATTAATTTATTCTTGTGTGACTATACTGTATGGGGCACTTGTGTTTATATGGGGGGGTTTCACTACTTTATTACACTGACACCTCACATCTCACCTCACATCTGGGCCTAATACACTACTCTGGTTGAGGAAAAATAAGTTACTTCCTATATAAATATACAAATAAATTAAAATTCTAATGTTTCCACATACAAAATGGAAATGGCTTTGGTGAAGCTCGGACTCTGAATGGCTACAGGCAAGGAATTCGCTCTAACCAGTACACTATTGCACTTATGCTTTTGTTTTTTTTTTGTTGGATGTCTATTGCTTTTTAACTTATCCTACTGTTTCAGCTGGCCTAAGTGTAGCTAAGCAATGAGCACACCCGCGCAGCTATGCTTAAACTTTATTGCATATTTAAAAAAAAATGATTTGTTGTGTTTTTAAATTTATACACTTCAGTATATCCATGCTAATGTTCAACCTGTTGTTCTATCAACTTTCTGGCTTTATAGGGATGATTGTCCCTTATGGCTTTGTACAGATTCCTTACTCTGATGGGTTGGGAGGTATGCACTATGTGCTTATGCTAAACCTGTTATTCTATCAAGCTTATGGCTTTGAGGGACAATTGTCCCTTATGACATTGTACTTATTCCTTACTCTGATGGGTTGGGAGGTGTGTGCTATGTGCTTATGCTAAACCTGTTATTCTATCAAGTTTATGGCTTTGTGGGATGATTGTCCCTTATGGCTTTGTACAGATTCCTTACTCTGATGGCTTGGGAGGTGTGAGCTATGTGCTTATACTAATCCTGTTATTCTATCAAGTTTATGGCTTTGTGGGATGATTGTCCCTTATGGCTTTGTACAGATTCCTTACCCTGATGGGTTGGGTATTTTATGAGCGTTCTTGCTCATTTTACATTGTCCTACAGCAATTCTAGTGTGCAGAGGGTGTGTATCTTGTGAGAGCACTGCACTCAAACATGCCCCCTGCGCTTGTACACATTTCCATGTACAAATTGCAGCACAGCAGCGCGCCTTCATGCATATGTATGGAGCGCTGCCGTGTTATACGGTAACGGTACCTTCTGTACAGGAATAAGCTATTCCTGCACTTAAGTTTGCTGAATCCCAGGGAAGGAGTCTCTAATAAAAATGGCCAGAATATGGAATTTGAAGTAGACCAAGTTTTAGTTCTGGGTGCTAGAAGTGAAAACTTGAATGTCAGCTTGTGGCATAATGGTTAAGGTGTTTTGTCACATAAAAACAAGGTACAAGGTCTGATTCTGACCTTGGGTTATTTGTTCAGGTTTAATTAGCCCTTCAGGGCAGTTAGCGTAGTATTCACCTATAAGCCTATGAAACACATTTCTGTCTAAGGGAAGGGATCTATTGGATCTTACTAAACAAATAAATGATGTGGAGTATAATGTAAGGCAACCGAAAAAGTTGCACACATCCACACAGCCTCATAAAGTCATAGAAGGAGATGAATGTAAGTACCGTCAGGGTCCTGCACTGTGAACAAGAAAAGTGGATGTTTCCATACCAAAGGAG
Source organism: Protopterus annectens (assembly GCF_019279795.1). Lineage (NCBI taxonomy): Eukaryota > Metazoa > Chordata > Ceratodontiformes > Protopteridae > Protopterus > Protopterus annectens. The sequence goes on from NC_056729.1 coordinate 1,324,028,580, forward strand.
ATGGCAGATAACACTTTTAAAAACCTCAAACCAAGATGTCTGAAGCTTCTTTTTGACATCCTTTCAAAGCATCAGAACAAGAAGCCTTGAGTTCATTTTGAGGAACAAAATGTGTTTTTGAGTTAACTAGAAGAACAAGTGTTATTAAGCATTATAGAGAAACAATTCCTTTGGAAAATTATAATTAATTTAAGACTCTTAAGAGCACATGAGACCAGAAACAAGCAGTCTGAGAGGAGTAATTAAAGAACCAACTGGTATTTGCAATAGTCCTGTTGTACTAGTTGAAAATGTAAACAGCACTGTCCAATGTTGTAATGACTTCAGGAGACTCAGCAGCATCTCCATATCTGACAGCTACCCTATACCCACAGTAGATGAGTTGGTGGAACAGCTAGACAAGGCTATTTTCTTTTTCATTTCCACTGGATTTGATGAAGGGTTACTGGCAGAAAACCCTCAATGAGAAAAGTGCATTTTTAATGGCAGATAGGCTATTTCACTAGACATTCCTTGCCTTCAATGTCCATGGGGCTCCCACCATGCTACCAACATTAATGGACAGAATGCTGATACTACATCATTCCTATGCTATGATCTATTTAAATGATATAGCCCTCTTGGAAGATTGTCATTCATGTAATCCCAAGTGGTGTTTGACTTACTAGTTCAGACTAAACTTACTGTTAATTATCCAAAGTGCAAAGAAAGGATGACTGAGGTAAGATACCTTTGATACATAAATGGCCAAGGGTTAATCAAATCTCAAAAGGATCAGACAGAGGATATCAATGAATAGCCAGTTCCACAAACAAAAAGGCTTTTTAAGGTCTTAGCGCATATTATAGGAAATTTCTTCCCAATTTTCCTTTATAGCACGACCCCCTTACAAGCCTACTCAAAGGGAAAATGTCTGACTCTGTCAGGTGGACATCAAAAGCTAAGTAAGCTTTTCAACAAACTTAAACAGAGTCTACTCAGTGACACAACCATGCTGCCCATGACTTTTCCAAACTGGTCATCACTTACACAGATGCTTCAGAGGTTTGCTGAGGACAGTACTAGCCTAGGGCATCAGAAACAAAAGAACATCCAATCTGTTATCTCAGAAAGAAATTGAACAAGTGAAACAGATATTTGACAATAGAGAAAGAAGGTCTGGCTATTAATTCATTTGCATCTGAGTGATGCCTCCGGGTCCATATGAAGTTAACTTCTACTGACGTCTCTAGGCATCAAATATTGCTTATTCATATTTGCATCGATAATTTTAAAACCATGTTATGTACAAGGTTTTAAAAGATTTCATCTTAAAGCTTACACAATAACAAACACAATTGCATTAATATTTGACATCTGTTTAGTTCAGGTAAATAGATAGTAAATGTTATTTTTATCATCTTAATTTATATAGATATTATAATTTTCACATTTTTTCTAAATATCTCAACAACCAAGTAACACAGACAGATCTCCTTAGCCTCATATGAAAGCTCTCAGTTAGATGAATAAAATGCTGCTGACAGTATGTGTGTAACTTGAGTGGTTGCTGAGATATTGTACGTTTACAAAATATTACAAATGTAATAGTTATTGTGTTTACTGTGACTTATAAAATTTGGTTTATGACCTAGAACCTAAAGAATACTACAACTATAAAGATAGCTTGTGCTGAAGAGTTTTCCATTTATACTTCTTTCATAAGCCCTATGGTTCCAGAAATATGAACATTTGTTTGAAATGTGAAGATAATTTGATTCTGTCAAAAGGCTTTGGCTCCGCCCATCAGAAGTTACAGTGCAAACATCCTGAGCTCCACTGGAGTGAATTAGTTAAATGAGCCTTCACTCCCCCATGATATTTCTAACTAGGTAGGAAGTAGGAAATTCACCCTAGTTAAAGATCACATCAATTTAAATGGCTGCACCACCACAATGATGGCAATTTTAAGATATGCAGGTGTGCCTTGCCTCTTCAACCATATGTTTCCATGTCCAACACATCCCTGACATTCACACAACAATACAGATGGTCTGTCTTGGGCTCATAGATTTACCAACAGGTTTCAGTTTGGAGGGTTGAGGCTTAAAAGAGGCCATCTTTAACAAAGCATGTTGTTTTCACGAGTAGGATACCCCTAAAAATACATTTGCATACCAAGTGCCCTTTAAGAAAGCCAGGACTACAATGGGAAGTAAATGTACTTGGTATAGTAAATAAAGCTTTTGAATGGATAAACTTACTAAGCTGGGCATTAATCCCTGTGTCACTCGATGGGCTGCCAACTGGCTTACTGACAGAACCCACACAGTAAAAGTAACTGACTCCAAATCCAGCACCAGACAAGTGACAAGTGGAGTACCTCAGGGTTCAGTCCTGGGACCTCTCTTGTTGGCATCTACTTCTCTGAAGTACAGGCCAACACTAAGGGACTCTGGCTAACAAAGTTCACAGATGACTGCAAACTGGGAGCCATTACTGAATCCCCAAATGATGTCGATACTCTACAAAAGGGCCTTACAGAAACAGATGCTTGGTGCCAGAGTCATGGGCTCAAGCTCAGTGTCAAGAAATGTATAGTTATCCCCTTTGGGAAAAAACATGTACCCGTGAATTACTACATAGGTGGCAGTACACTAAACACCAAAAGTGTGATAAGAGACTTAGTGACACAGGTGGACAGTGGTCTCACCTTCAATAACCACATTGCCACAACAGTCAGGAAATCCTTCTATGTGGCACACCTCATCACTAAGGGCTTTTCATCCAGAAAAAAGGAGGTCATTATCCCACTGTACTCATCCCTCATTAGACCCATTATAGAATACAATGCCCCATTTGGTATGTACCTCTCAAGACATCTGCAACAACTGGAAAGGCCGCAGAAATACCTCACTAAAAGAATCACAGACCTAACGCAGATGCCCTATGATGACTGCCTTAAAAAACTCCAGCTATAGCCTGTCGCATATTGTCTACACCAAGGCGATCTCTGCTTAACGTGCAAGTCCATGTCAAACCCAGAGCTGCTGGACATGCTACACTTAAAAAAATCCCAATCTCTCAGAGTCACATGCTCCAGGGATCTAAACCTTGTCATCACAATAAACAAACATGCTGGAGGGATAGGTTCCTGACCCAGAGACTCCCCAGACTGTGGAATAGACTGCCCATACATGTCAAGCAGAGCACCTCTTTGGCTCTCTTCAAAACTAACCTTGATGACTGGATGGGAGAA